>NW_011901520.1:0-2160 GCF_000151845.1 Pteropus vampyrus | reverse complement strand
AATGGAATAAATACATTAAAAAATAAAATAATAAAAAACTTGTGTAAAATTAGAAATATAACCAAATTTTGTGGGTAAAAAATAGAAATAACAAACAGTCAATAGCAATTTAGAACACAGCTAACCACATGTTAGTCACTGACATAAAGTTCTCTAATGGGAGAAATCTGAATCTTTCATGGGTACAAAAAGAAAAAAAAACATGCAAAATGTTAAATTTCTTCATTATATTTTACAATGCACTTCAACAATATGTTTTATTACAGCAATCATTCTAGTCTTCCTTTAATCCTATACTGAGTTAAAATAGTGACAATTTAGAAAAAAAAAATTAATTTCATTCAGGTGAATGCTGGGTTTTATTCATCATGCACTAATTCCTTAATATGATGAAGTGCAGGCCTCTTTCTAAATAGAGTCCACATGTTTGTGGTATGCCCAGGCCATATTCCTGTGCCACAGGTAATAATTACTACAGCATTTATCAAAGTGGCTGTCGGCAAAAGAGCCATGTGTACCTTCTCCTCTCCAATTGTTACAAATGGAAGGAGACTAGAAAACTAAAAATAAAACTTCAAGGATGAAGGGGCAGAACAAAATATTAATCAGTTTCCAGCTGAGTTAGTGTAACCACTAAATCTTACTTTGAAGTAAGCAAAGAGCTGATCCTTGGAGAGAAAAGAATGAACATAAAGGAAGCGTTTTAAAAAAATCTCTCATCTTCTTTGGAATATTTGTTGCTTAAATTACCCATTCTTTTTAGTATTAGAATTTAAAGGCTTTCAACTAGGCTTTGAAACTGATATGCTCTTGAAGTTGCTAGGCTGAAGGAGAGGAGTGACATCTTTATTAAAGCATTTTTTGATTATAATAAACAATTCCTATACATTGCTCTGCTGCTTCTATAACCAAATATCTCCAAATATATTTCATTTCTTTCTCTAAAGCATTTCCCCAGCTACCATATATACATATGTATGTGTATATGTATATACATACATATGCATATACATACATTTAAATGGAATAGTTATTTCATATCAAACATTTTAATTTAAAGCCTAATACTAAGATGTCATCTAATATTTTATATGTGTAGATTATTAAATGAGATAAAAATGTATTCAAATCTGACTATCTTGTTTCCCAATTTACAGTAAAATAACTTTTGTTATTGTTCATAAATGATGCATTTTAAAAATCGCTCTGCTTTTTGAAATTTAATTTGAGGAAATAATTCTACAGAAATATTTTTAGTTGATTTTTTTCATGATTAATGTTTGATTTTGACTTTTATTTTTGTTAAATTATATGCATAATCTTTACTATAAATTCATGACAAACATACATAAATCCAATGTTAGTATATTATCGCTATACTACAGCTTGCATTTTGACACTTAAAATCAAACATTCACCCTCACACACACATCTGTATCTATAATTGGAGCTAAAGTAATTTAATTATGTTATCAGATTTAAGCAAAAGCATTTTCTAGCAATTAGATTTTGAAAGTTCAATTATAAGTGTATAATATAGTCATTACAATTTTCATCAAATATTGGCAAAGTCCTCTCATTTGAGTGGAGCTCCTATTCTAAGTTAGAGAAGCAGCAGCGAGAGATCTGCCCTGGACCAGGGCGGGCACTCTGTCTCCCTAACAACTCAGGGCTTGTCGAGCTGGGCTGGATGAGCGCTGGAAGTAAATCAACAGAAATGGTAATGTATATTCAACTTAGCAAAGCATGGACATTTATGAACCCCTTTTTAATTTGTGAAATAACAAAGAGACTTTTGATTTTTTAAAATTATACGAAGTTTGCTTTCAATTTATTTTCTATACAACAAAAAAATTTTAAGAAGGTTAATTAATCCAGATTTTTACATGCAAATATTATATACTGTTTATACAGTTTATAAAAGCTTACATATACATCTTTCCCTTTCTTATTTTATTTTATCTTTTTCATTTGTGAAAATCTTACTCTTAGATCAGCTTTATAGTAAAAAAGAAAAGAGATTACTGTTATGTCTCCATTTGATTCGAATTTGTCACCTTAGACATATCTCATGATGTGACTAAGCCTCGATTACCTTGGCTGGTCTGTAGAAATATTAAGACCTATACAAAGCCAGGTACATTTACTGGAGGACTCCTT
>NW_011901519.1:526-1569 GCF_000151845.1 Pteropus vampyrus | reverse complement strand
AGCCAGTAGACGCAGCCGTCAGGAGACACGAGCACATTGCAGTAGAGGGCCACCTCGAACACGCCGTCCACGCTGTACACAGACCACGGAGCTGGGGGTCACACCCTTGGCAGCTCGCCTGAGACCCACACCCTAGACCAGCCCTCTGCCCTGTGTGGATGGGGCCTGGGGACACCAAGCTCTCCCAGGGGCCACACCCCTGCCTGGTCCCCACCTGGCCACCACCACCACCTCCCTCAGCAACCTCCCTGCCACGCCCACCCGCCAGGCTCCCCGGCCCCGCCTCTGAATCACTGCTTTCTCCAGTTCTCTTCGATAAAGGTCATCATAGTGACTAAATCTGTTCCGCTCTTGCATACCCGCCTCCCGGCTGCCGGAGCCCAGGGCAGCACTTAACCCTCTCATCTCGTTGACTCGTGACGGCTCCTACAGAGACGTCCTTGTCCCCGAGTTAGAGGGAAGGGAGCGGCCGGCCCAGGCGGCTCGGCCCAGCCGTCAGGGAGCCAGGCCTCGAATCGGCTCCTCGGGCCGCGGGGCCCTGCCCTCAGCACCTGCTCCGTCCCGCACCCCCTAGCTCCCGCCGGGTGCCTGGTCTGCACCTCTGTTCCCCCCTTTTCTCAGAACCGCCGTGTCCTGCCAGGCCCTGCGCTCGCGTCCGTTTGTCCCCCAACCCCCGCCCGCGCCCCTCCTCACTTGTTCTCCAGCACGACATCCGGCCGCCACACCATGGCCGACGGCACCCTCAGCACCCACAGGCCCTCGTAGTCTTGTGGGTCCCAGCGAAGACGATAGTCACACCACTGCTGCAGGGAGAGGGGGTCGCGGGGCCCCCGCTCTCTGTTCTCCACACCCCCAAGGTCGGGAGCCCAGCCCGGCGGGACGGAAAAGGCAGGGAGAGGGGACAGGACCGGAGGGCCCCGTGGTGGGGGGCCCTGACAGGGGGAAAGAGAGTGGTGGGGTTGTCTCTTACCATCTCTATCCAGACGTTGGTGGTGAGGGCCTCCTCTCGCTCGTTCTGGGGTACAGACCGAGGCATAAGCCCC
>NW_011901519.1:0-476 GCF_000151845.1 Pteropus vampyrus | reverse complement strand
GAGTGGTGGGGTTGTCTCTTACCATCTCTATCCAGACGTTGGTGGTGAGGGCCTCCTCTCGCTCGTTCTGGGGTACAGACCGAGGCATAAGCCCCTTCACTTGCCCTCCACAGATGTTAGTCTCTATAGGCCACTGTTGGGTCCCACAGGACTCTAGCCCCCCGGGCGGCCTCCGTGGCCGTGTTCCACATCTCGGCCTCTCCCCTGTGGGGCCTGCCCCGCTCCTGGCTGCCGGAGCCAGCCCCTTCCACTCCCCAGCAGGTCCCAGGGTCTTGTGCCCCGGCCCCCTCCTCCCTCATCGTCCCGTCGGCCTGTGGCTCACCAGGGAGATGAGGTTGGTGAGCGTGAGCTTCAGGCTGACGTTGACCAGGTCCGAATCACGCTCTGCGGGCCGCAGGTGGGGATCGTAGTTGTGCATCAGGTCGGCCAGCAGACGCTCCTCCTGGTTCCGGCCCTGGGCTCCTGTGACAGACAGC
>NW_011901518.1:1607-2775 GCF_000151845.1 Pteropus vampyrus | reverse complement strand
ATTGACTTGCCAAATTTACACAGTATCGTTTTGTGTTGATGGCAAGGTTTTTCTCCCCTTTTCATTATTCTCAAGAAGTGAGAGGAAGGAAGGCACAAATTTGAAGGCCCTTCAGAACACCTTTTACAAAACGACAGCACGAACGCGAGGGAATCTTCTGGGGTACTGGAAGTCGTCTATGTGTGGATCTGAGAGGTGGTGACATCAGTGTACGCCGATGTAAAATGTCATCCATCTGAACACTTAAGATTTGTGCACTTGTACGAAAGTTAAGTCTCAATTTTAAAATAAGAAATCACCCCATGATCGGGGGGTAACTAAAGGAGAAGGACTCTTGTAGCTTGGAAAGAGTTTACAACGGTAGATTGTTATTTCAAATTCTGCTTTTAGCTCTTGTTTCATCTTAAGGATTTGCAGTATGACAACAGCAGTTTTTAAGGGTCTCCCAGATAGGAGCAAATGACTGAAATTCTGGAGTCAAGGTATGAAGGTGGAAGAGGAGGCTAGCCACGGCCCAGTAGCCCAGTGCACTTAGGGTTTCATGACCTCCAAGACCGCTCACTTTCCCCTCCCGCAGTACACCGCAGTGGTGTACAGCCTTTGTGTTCTGGGGCTGTTTCCCACCGAACATGTTGACTGCCACGCCCTGAAGGTCTAGTGTGGCATCTGGCATTTAGAAAGAGCCTAATGTGTGATGAATAAAACAATTCTTGGAAGAAAAAAAAATAAAAGCAAGATGAGTCACCAGGACAGAGAAAGAAGGGATTAATAAGCATCCAATAAACCAAGATCCACAAAGGTTGTGACAATTTGGGGGCTAATTTCAATGTTTTTCAATACTCTAGAGTTCTTATCAAGGAATGTAAAGATCTGTTCAGTCTCTATTCCCTGCCCCAAATCTCTCCTATATTTACTCATAAGACATTTCTTTGCAGTCTTCCTCTGTGACTTCAGGATAGATGTTATTCATGTTTTGTCGATTATGACTCTTTCCTATCCAATGGCTTCCCAAGGAGATGAAACTTCCAATGTCTCCTGTAATCTATTATTCACAACGTTACCTGGAATCCTTTGTTTTCAGGCAGGAGACGCCTAGTATTTCCATTACTGTGGACAGGGAATCACATGGGAAAATGTTACATTAAAAAGGGACAGTCCCTCACATGGG
>NW_011901518.1:0-1557 GCF_000151845.1 Pteropus vampyrus | reverse complement strand
TTCTTATCAAGGAATGTAAAGATCTGTTCAGTCTCTATTCCCTGCCCCAAATCTCTCCTATATTTACTCATAAGACATTTCTTTGCAGTCTTCCTCTGTGACTTCAGGATAGATGTTATTCATGTTTTGTCGATTATGACTCTTTCCTATCCAATGGCTTCCCAAGGAGATGAAACTTCCAATGTCTCCTGTAATCTATTATTCACAACGTTACCTGGAATCCTTTGTTTTCAGGCAGGAGACGCCTAGTATTTCCATTACTGTGGACAGGGAATCACCTGGGAAAATGTTACATTAAAAAGGGACAGTCCCTCACATGGGTGTTAGGTTCCCCAGCCTCTCGTCAAAGACCAGACTGCAGGACTCACTTCCGCTGCTCTGAAGTGACATGCTAGAGGTTTGGGTTTTTTTCATGACCCAGTTTACATCTTTCTCTTCTAATGGCAGCCTGAAAAATAGATGAAGTATGTGAATCTCCTCCAGCCAGTCTGCAGGGATACTTCTCACGAGTGGCCCCAGGTTCTGCGTATGCCCTGTGTAGCTTTTCTGTTCTTTCTCTTTATTCTCGAGTTCTTTCCACTTAAAATCCCCTTCAGTTCTTATTAACACTGCATCTCTAGTCATATCTTTTGGAGAGGGACTATATGTGCAGAACTAACCTACGCTCACAATCCAAATTATCCTGAAAAGAAAAAAAAGAATATCAGTAATGCTATTAGACAGTCCCAGATCCGGCTGAGCAGAGGGAAGAGGACCATTTGATAAGTACCTACTACTTTATACATTGGATCTCATTTGATCCTCACAACAACCTGTGTGGCAGGTATGAACCCCATTTTGAAAGGTGAAGAAATGGAAGCTCAGAAAATTCCGAATAATTTAAAGGCGTTTGCAAAGTTCACAGATGACATAGCTGGGATGATCTGAAACCAAACGGGTTTACTTCCAGCACCCAGGTTCTTCCCATCATACTTGCACTGCAGGTTCTCCTGGGTGGAGCGAAGACTAAACTCTCCTTCATCATTTTTAAATATTCATACTCGTTTCTTGAGGAATGCAGGACACACACCTCAGAGGTTTTACTTCCATGACCCCGTGATGAATTAATATGTTTCTCTCAAAAGAGGAGTGGACAGGCACACAAACACAGAGGCAGACAAGCAGATCCAAATTCTTGGAGGTGAAATTTCTCTCTCTGCTCTCTCTGTCTCAGAGGAAAGGGGATCAGCCAGACTGTGGAAGAGACCTGGTGAGCACCCCCCATGGTGACCTAGGGCGTCCACAGTCTAAAGGGTGTCTACTTGGCCATAAACACCTAAGCAGTACAGAAATATCTGGGCCCTTTCCACTGTTGTTTGGCCTAAGGGTAGAAGTTAAAAGCTCATCAGGGTTGTCTTCTAGATCTGTGTTATCTGGGTGTGGCCTCAATGAGCAAGCTGAGTTATTAGTAAGAATCTGTAGTAGGGTTTTCTGTGTTCAACTTCAATTTCTTTATCTGCAAAATAAAGGGGTTGTTTATATGACTTTTAAGGCCCTTCCAGCTCAAAACATCTTTAC
>NW_011901517.1:3222-3645 GCF_000151845.1 Pteropus vampyrus | reverse complement strand
GCCTCGGCGGCCATGACCCGGGCCGTCTCACCAAGCTGAGCCGAAGCTCAGCAAGACCAGGTTGGCCGCGCGAGTGAAGTGCTCGCCTATACGGAGTGCAGAGGACAGGTGACGTTCATCGCTAAGGGACGGTTCCGCTCCATCGCGCCTCGCGGAGGATTGGGAGAGCCTCGCCGTGGTCCGCGCGGGTAAAGAGCAAGGCGACAGCACCCGGTGTGCCACGAGCAGCACCCGAAGGGACACCTGCCAGGAAGCAAACCTTCTCGTCCCTACGTGGTTCGCGCCTCCTGTCCTGCAGCCAGAGCGAAACTCCAGAGGCTGGGCCGCGCCGAGGCTTGAAAACAGCAGCGGGGCGCGTAGGGTGGAGGGGGAGCCCCCGTGAGAGACAAATCACGTCCAGTTTGGGCAGTTACAGGTAAGGAC
>NW_011901517.1:0-1872 GCF_000151845.1 Pteropus vampyrus | reverse complement strand
GATGAAACTGAGCGACTGGAGCCATATTCGTCACTATTTGGTGCGTTTCTTATTTGTGGAATTCCAGCCCTCACAACGAGCCCTCTGCTTGGCTTCGACTGTCGGTGGGAACGCTGAGCCACGGCGAGGGATGCGGACCTTGCTCGGGGTCGGCCTCCAAGATGACCTTCACTGGCACCTGCCTCCCAGCAACAAGAACAGTTCAAGAGTAAGTCATTTGGGGCCGATTGTGCCGAGTGGGCGGTTCTGAACCCTTGGCGGTCCCCACACCTAAGTCCAGTGTCTCCTTGGCCACATGCGATTGCTTTCCTGTCCTTCCTTCAGCCGTCCGCAGCTTCTGCCCCGCAGGCTGACCTGCTACCATCCGCTCACGCCACACTTCCCTCATAGGTGGCAGTGCAACGTGTAATCCCGGTTCATTATGGAAGGGCTAGAATGTGACCGCCCTGTCCCTTACAGACACCAAGCCACTTCCATGCCACCCCCTCCCCGCCCCCATCTATCCTTTGCTATTCGCTCCACCCCATGGGTCACCCTGGTCTCTGAAGAGACTCCTGAATGGCCCTTGTGTGAAAATCGGGGGTCTAAATAGGACTCTTTGTGACAGTGCCAGTGCAGACATTAAGATTGCAAACACGAGCCAGCGCCCCACACAGCTGCGGCCTCGCTGGGCATGGGGGGCAGAGGCCGCCCTCAGATGTGGCGCTCCGGGCCCTAACGACTCAGGAGTGATGAAGGCCAATGTCTGCAGCATGAATCGAGCATCGCTGACCTCTTCCTACGTTCATTGTGAGGGGGCGACAACTTAGGATGACAGCTTCTTAAACGCTAATTCTATCTTCCCGGCGAGCAAACGGAAAGCCCAGCTTATCCCATCTAATAGGACAACGGAGGCGGATGCCTCTGGCAATGACTCCTGACTGGGCGGTATCCGATGCACACGCTCTAATGTAGGAGAGACATCTGGCTGGAGACCACCCCGGCAGCCCTAAGACCCCCGCTCCGTGCACAAGGCACCTCGACGACCGAGGAAGGACGGACGGCAGGCGTGGAACGTGAGCGCGGGAGACGCGGCTCCAGCTGCCCGGCAGACACGCACTTCCGAGCGTTCTATTTTTCATACCATGGCTTGAATCAGGGAAAGTTTTTAAAGTAATTTCGAATTCCACATATTTAAAGTTTGAGTTCTGCTTATCAGAAAAAAAACAATGCTCAGCAGAGAGGAGAAACCGTTTGGAGACAAATGGGCTTGTAAATAAAGGGCTCTGCACGCTTTGTTTTCCGTGTGACTGTGACATCCTTTCCCGTGAGTAAATCCACGTATTTTGTATTCCATAGGGACGGGAGCCACTGACCCTGAAAAAAGCTCTGTCCAGGCCAGGCAGGGTGGGGCTTGATGAACGCCAGCTGCAAGGCAAGGTGTCTGGCGGGGAGGGGAGGGGGCGGGGGCGGGGCAGGTCTCAGACCCCAAAGACAGTCCGTGAACCTCACTGCTAGACAGCCTTCCTTTCACATTCGCCAACTGCTCTTTTAACTTGCGAATATTCCTCAGTGTTAGTTTTCATTAACTATATGACACTGTTCATTTTTCTTTCCTCTTAAAATAGATATAATCACGGCAGTTGTTTGTGTGTGCACCAGGCACTGGGCACAGTGCCAGCACGACCTCATTTCATCCTCTCAATGACCTCATGATGCAGGGGCTATCACTGTCCCCATTTTAATAACAAGAAAATAAGCCAGAGAGCTTACGTCACTTCATCAGCCTGCTGCTCTGCCCAAATATTGGAGAATTTCCCTCAACAAAGCCGCGCTGGGTTCCCTCGCAGCTCCTGGAATGTGCCAGGCTCTTCCCTTCCTCGGGACCTCTGC
>NW_011901516.1:0-1520 GCF_000151845.1 Pteropus vampyrus | reverse complement strand
GTAAGCAGGGTCCTCCTGGAGCCTTTTCAGGGCTTCGCATTTTAACCCTCTCCAGATTCTGGGTCTCCCCTCTTTGGGGCCCCCAATTTCCATCAAAACTCAATTCTCTTACATTCTTTCTTTTCTCTTCCCCGTCCATGGAAAACTCTTCCTGCTCTCAGAAAAGGCTTTGATTCAGTCGTTTGCACCTTGGCTCATGCCCAAGTTTCTGTGGGGTCCCCAGTGCTGGCCTCATCTGCCACTGGGGAAATCAAGTCTCTACCCCCCCTTTGCCAGGAAGAGGTATGAAGGCCAGCAGCTGAAGACACCCCCTTTTTTTTAAGGGAAGTGAGCACATATTACTTTTACAATTTAAAAAAAAAAAAAGAAAATCTTCATCTAAAAGAATAATCAGACACAAGGCGACATACGCTTATGTTATGTTAAGTGCCTAACGGCCCAGTGGAAGGAGATGCACTGGTCGCTGAGGCCCTGTGTGGCCCAGCCTGGAAGGAGGGGCAGGAAGGAGGAGTGCGGGGAGAGTGATGGCACCCTCGGGGGCTCGGGGACTGTAGGCTCCATGAGGAAAGGGGTCTGCTGGGTGCTCCTTGCTCCTCAGCACCATGGACAGTGCCCGACACACAGTAGGCCCTCGGTAAGTACTTGTTGATCACAAGGTAAGGCAAAGGCCTAAACGTAAGTGTGCTCAAGGCCAGGGCAGGGGGATGGGGTCCCACTAGGCTGGAGGGGAGAGTTTACCTGGGGAGCAAAGGTGAGCTGCGACCAACTGGAGAAGCACTGCGGTGCCCGCCCAGAAGGATTCCTTCATTCCCTGGGGAAGAGCAGCTACCCAAGGCAGGGACTGAGTAGCGACATTTGAAATCAGCATTTAGAAAGATGGAGCCTGTAGCCCAGACGGTGCTGACCTGTGAACTTGAATGGACTCTGGGAGGGGTCTATGAAACTCCTGGGTTTCAGACAGTCCTTTGAGAAGCCCTCCCCTGGTGATGGGCTCAGTTTAAACCAAGTCAGTGTGAGAGGACCACAGGCCACCTGAGGTTTATGTCCAGACAGTAACAGAACGCCCAGGGTCCCAGAGACAGGGTGGGGCTGGGTAGCTGGGAGTCGTCCCTACCTCGAGACACAAGATGAGGCTGACTGAGAGGAGCAGAAAACTAAGGGCTGAGTGTTGGGAGAGGTCCAGTTGGGGTGGGAGCGGAGGAGGCAGTGGGAGTGTTGGAGAGGTGGGAGGGGAACCAGGGTAGGAAGAGTCCCAGAGACAAGAGAGGGGGTGACCTCAAGGAGAAGCCGGAGAACGAGGGCTGGGAATAGGCCCCAGGACGCTGGCTTGACTGTGGCTTACACTGGTCCTGCTCTTACAGATCTCAAACCAGGGCAAGGGGCTCAGCCAGTGACCCCCCAATTTCTGCCTTTTCACGTGTTCTCTGGCCCTTTCATCAGACAGCTCGAAACAAGTTATATTACATATGTGAATAAAATTCCGTGTCCTTCCCACAGGATCTGTCCCCAGGCCCCCCCCC
>NW_011901515.1:2614-3262 GCF_000151845.1 Pteropus vampyrus | reverse complement strand
GCTGCTGCTGTGGGAGGGATGCCCGCTACTCGTCCTCCAGGGAGACAGGAAGGGACTGGACTGGGGAGGAGAGACAGCTTACGGGCAGGGGTGAGTGTTGGGGTACACTAGATTGTCACCTCCAGAATATGGAGAAAGCAGCATCTCATCATCCAACTCTCAGCCTTTCCAGAGGGGGAATTTGGAACTGATGTCACCAGACACTGGAGAGACCATTTTGGTGAAAGGCCTGAAGTCTCTTCATCCATGTCTCAGTCACCACGGCATCTGGTCTGTGTGAGGTCCCAGCATCTGCCTCTTTCAAGACCTCCCCCAGGGAAATCAGGGCGACTCTGGGTCAGGAAGAGACAGAAAGCTGATTTGCATGAGGCACCTTCTCCTCCTAATGAGTCTGTGAAACTTAAAAAGGCCTGAGGACACCACAGTAGAGCCCAGGAGCCTGAGGAGTCCGTGACCTGTGAGTGTGTCCACCATGGCCTGGACGGTACTTCTGCTGGGGCTCCTCGCTTATGGCTCAGGTCAGGGAAAGGGACTCTACATATTGGGGGTTCATAACGGCAGGTTCCCAGGTGACCTAGTTTCATGACAACTGTGTGTCTCCTTTGGTTTTAGGGGCGAATTCTCAGACTGTGGTGACTCAGGAGCCAT
>NW_011901515.1:0-1296 GCF_000151845.1 Pteropus vampyrus | reverse complement strand
GGCTTCCAGAAGCTTATACCTGAGCTGACTCCCCTGACGTCAGGACAGGAGGAGCAGGGCTGCAGGTTGTGTCACTACGTGAGCTCCCCCTAAGGTGTCCGGCACTGGGCCGTGAGAGGAGAGTGTGAAATTGTGAATTGTTTGTTTTTTCTCCAATAAGAAAAATCTTGTTAGAAAAATATTGTGTTGAGGCAATGCAATATAAATTTAAAGGAAGAATACGTTCTATAAGGCATGCGATCTGTATGGCTTTTTGCACAATTGGATTCTCGGATTGGCTCAAGGAAGAGAAATAGGAGATTGGGGAAAAAGCTATGAAGTCTGAATAAAGCCTGCAGAGGAGTAAGTATTATTACTCCAATGTTCTTTGTTTTAATAAATGACTGTGGTTTTCCAAGATTATAGCATTATGTGGATGTTTCTGTATTAACTTTTCAAGCTTTCTGTAATTGATATGTTATTACAATATTAAAACTTTAATAACACACTCAGATGAAAATATTCTCTATTCCTTCCCCTGAGGACAAGTGTCTAAACCATAACTACTGTGCTGTCCGAGGTGCCAGAGCATCTGATAAAACTTTTCAAACTCAATCCAGGGCCATGTGCTACATTTTTTATGACCTCTTCTCTAAAAAAAACCATATTTTTAATGTAGTAATCCTACTTGCCATTTACTAGCTCGATGATCCTATAAATAATCTCCCTAGGATGAGATAAGTGTAATCTCTTGTCGGTCCAGTTATTGGAGGAAACCATTTAAATCTGTTACCAGAAGATTTTCAGTTTGGATAATACAAAGTGTCCCATTCTTCCTAGATTCGCTGTCTTATGAGTACAGGATCCGGACATGATACAGCAAAAAGCATAGTTGACTCTAGAAGGTGAAAAGAAGGTAGACTTCGCACATCCTCAGAAGTGGTGGGATGACAGGCTGTCATGTCCTTGGACCTTATTACCTCCCTACAGTCAAGGTGGGATGAGACAGGGACATGGGACCGTGAAACAACAACGAGAGGGATAGATAGGTAGATAAATAGGTAGATTATGATGATGATAGACAGATAGTTAGATAGATAATAGATATATAGACAGAGAAAAAAGAACAAATGAAAGAACAAAATAAAGAAATGAAGAACCAGAAAACAGAGACTCCAAGAAAATCCTATCTTGCTGGCCATTTGCGATGCTCTAATCCTATCATTAACTTCCCCTTGAGGACGTCGTCAGGGGGCGCTGTGGGTCTGTCCTGAGCTTTGAGGTCTGAAATCCATTCAGAGGGTAGTAATTGAATGG
>NW_011901514.1:3680-5683 GCF_000151845.1 Pteropus vampyrus | reverse complement strand
TAAGTGTGCCTGAAGGCACAATTATTTATCACTGTTCTAAAAGTCTGACCAAAACTAATAAGATAAAAGAAACTATAAATTTAAAAGAGGAGATGAAATCATTATTATTATTTGTATGTGGTACGATCCTTTACCTGTAAAATCCAAATCAATATGAAAAATTTTATATGAGCTATTTATCTGAAAATCCATAGGTTAAAACATATTTTTAGACTGGCTGCCCAGAGAGTTCTCCAAGATTGTATATTCCACTTCTTTAGACTAAAGTTTTCTACATCAGAGTGGTAAGTGGAACATATGACTTATTATTCTCTACTCATGGAACTAAGATGCTATTGGTAAGACTATAGCTCTAATCTTTTTCAAATTTTCTTCATTTTCATACTAAATGGAGGAATTTAGGATCCACTGTCAAAGTTATTTGAGTCATCTGAGAAAGTCCCATCTTAAATGGCATCATATATTCAACAGTTGTCATATATTCATTTATTTATTCACTCAACAGAATGTTCTAAGTCCTAGGGCATGATGATATGCGTTAAAGATACACAGATGAATTTGATCTCACTGAGCTTGATATACAGCAGCAGAAAAAGATATATGCACAAAAATTCAAGTGGGACATAACTTATATAATAAAAGCACATGCTGTGAGACCATAAGAAAGGCAGAGTCTTTACTCTTAGGACCCCTTGAAATACACATTTAAAGGTTTTCACACAGAACCATAGACCACTACTACGAACTAAGAATAATTTTGAAGTGACTGAATTAATGTATCAGCTACTCTGGGGAAATCAAGTGATGCCTTAATGTTCAAAGTTATCACCTAAATATAGTACATGGACAGCTACTTGCTAAAAACAAACAAACAAACAAAAACACCTACTTGTCTGTTAAACAACCCCTTGAGACATTTTCACCTTGATTTGATTTGCTATTTTGTTGTTGAAGTACAATGGCCAACTGGACTGAAGCTGTTGCCCAATCAGCAAGCATACTGCTGTAACATAAGGTAACATGAAACTCCTTGAGTTCCAATGACATTCCCTACTAGCCTGTTTAACCTTAACCTTTAAATCCTGAAACACAGCCAGGCTACTCAGGCCCGTCTTGAGCACCCTGACCCACCGGATCTGTGGCAGGATACTGGAGCCTGGGCCATCTGTCAGGTAGAAGTGGGGCAACTAGACGAAGGACAAGTCAAAGACTGCCTTTGGACCCAGCAGAGGCCCAGTGAAAAATAATAGGGCCGTGAACTGAGACTCGGTAACCAATAAACCAAGGTTCAGAAATCAAAAATGCAGCTGCTCTTACTTAAACATAAACTCTGGCCAGAGCATAAGTCTAGGAGGAAGGGTTACAACGTCCGTGATGGCTTCAGGCACAAATTACAGATTAAAATTACAATGCAGCCTTCATGTTTGCTCAATAGGAAATAAAAAATACTTGATTTGACAGCAATTATTTCGGCCTCAAATACAGAGATGGTAGTCAATCAAACATTTATTGAGCATCTAATACTCTGTATTACAATCTATGTTAGGAGCTACAGAGCAACTCGAAAGAAGTGTAAGATACGGTCCCTGACTTCAAGGCAATTACAGTCTAGTTGACAAGTCATACTTTACCACAGTACCCAAAACTTATTCTTCAAAACTCAATACAAGTACTTATTACACTAATTTTTTAAACATCTATTGCCCTAGGATGCTCTAAACTCCATAAGCGTAAGGGCAATCACCATCTAGACTACCACTTTATTTTCAATGCCAAGTGCATAGTAGCTGCACAATAAATATGTCTCAAATAGATGAATAAATGAATATATAATTGACATGTTAGAAACTTTTTTAAATGAGTATTATCTGAATTGTGTTTAGTGTAAATAAGCACAAAGGCTGAAGAGAGCTCTAAGGGCTTCATTGATGGGGAAAAGCTAATTACTATCTTTATATCCTCTATAAAGATTAAGACAAACCAAACACACCCAAATACAGGAG
>NW_011901514.1:0-1050 GCF_000151845.1 Pteropus vampyrus | reverse complement strand
AGTGGTGGCTAACTTGATAATGCTTTGTTTTATTGATTCTCCTTGAAAAAAGGAAATGATAGGCTCAGAGTACCCAACTGTCAATCTAAAGAAAGCTGTGAAAGCCAGAGGGCTAACATAGATGCTTTGAAGGAGACTCATCTCTTGCAGCTACAGGTCAAACTGTTGAATATTAGGCACAGAATCTAATTCTAAAGATAGCAAGATTGCAAAAGAAACTAAATATAGGCTTGAGCCCAAGCCCTTGTAAGAAAAATGGGCTACTCTGAGATGTGGGGTGAGGATGTTTCCTGGATGAATCAGAGAATCTTCATCTCTCATATTTCCCTAAACTCTCCATGAAGCCAAAAGTGAAAGAAAGAAGCCTGGGCACCCTGCAAGGCCTTTATTTGATGCAGGTGCCTTAGAAGCTGATGCATGTCCTCAAGAGCCACCATCCCTCATTACTCCTAGGCCAATAACAAGGTCAGGTCTTAGCACAGCTGACATAGTCATACACAGCCCATACTCTGGGAGGAAATAGCTTACACTTGAAGGAATCACAGTACGTAGCTAATATGTACCATAGGAACTGAGAGAACACATGCAGGAGTAGATCTTGAAAGTGTTGGTCCGAGGGAAGAGATATAAAACCAGATAAGGGAGAATTTATTGAAAAGGAGGACCACTATTAATACACTGCTGGGATCCTTTCTTGAAATTTAGATATGATAGGTCCATAGGAAATGAGATGAACATGCCAGAACTTCCTTGGCGTAGTACTAAGGGTCAGAAAGCTCAGGGAGGTTGGAATATTAAAGCAGATTTATTATGTAAGAATCCAACCCATGTCTATGTTCCCTGGGAGGGCCCAGAGGCTATCCCTTCACTAGAGCAAAAGAATGCATGGGTAGGGCATAAGGAGGATCTTTAAGAAACAGTGAGGGAAACACAGTACTGACAGTAGAAGATGGTATCATACAGTTCTGCTCCCTAGTGTGAAAAGGGATGACAAAATTCCAGACTAATAGGGATCAGCTGTTACCATTTAATCGTGGATGTAGTTACCAA
>NW_011901513.1:2738-4517 GCF_000151845.1 Pteropus vampyrus | reverse complement strand
AACTCTTCGTTGTGTCATTTTAGTGGTCGCTTTAGGGTTTATCGTATACACCTCTAATTTATTAGTCTGCCACTTCGTACAGTAAAAGAACCTACAGCAGAATGCTCCCATTTCTGCCCTCTGCCCTCTGCTGTTACGAGCATTCATTTCTTTTACGCGTATGTTATAAACCACCCAGCACATTGTGATTCTTGCTTTAAATCTATTATCTTCTTTAAGTATGTGTAGTTTAAAATAAAAGTGTTATCATTGCCCGTGCGGTCTGCACCTCTGGTGTTGCTCATTCCTTCGCGTAGATTCTGGTTGCTCTCTGATGTCGATCTTTGCCTGAAGAGCTTCCTTTAGTGCGTTTACAGTGAAGATGGGCTGGAGCCATCTTCTGTTGCAGCTCTGTCGAGGTGTAAGTGACAAATAAAAATTACATATATTTAGGATGTACAGCTTGATTCTTTTAAGTAAATTTTAATTTTTCAATTCCAGTTGACATACAATATTATATTAGTTTCAGGGGCACAGCAGAGTGATTAGACAGTTACGTAACCTACGGGGTGATCGCCCCGATCTAGTACCCACCTGGCATCATACATAGTTACGACGATGATATCGACTACATTCCTCATGCTTTACTTCGCACCCCACACACGTGACTGTTGCGTAACTGCCAATTTGTACTACTTAACGCGTCCCCCTCTTTCACTCACCCCCAATGCTTCTCGCATCTGGCAGCCATCAAAATGTTCTCTGTATCTTGAGTTTGTTTCTGTTTTGTTCGTTTGCTTATTTGGGTTTTTAGATTCCATATAGAAGCAAAATCATATGGTATTTGTCTTTCTCTGTGTGACTTATTTCACTGAGCACAATACCCTCTATGTTCATCCATGTAGTTACAGATGGCAAGATTTCACTCTTTTCTGTGGTTAAGTCGTATTCCATTGTGTGTGTGTGTGTGTACACATACATACGCACGTATGTACGTGTGTACACACATACATGGATGCACACATACACACATGTACACACATACATGCATGCACGCATACACACATGCATGCACACAAACGTACACACATACATGTGTGCATACATACATGCACACGTACATGCATGCATACGTACACATGCATGCATACATACGCGCATGCATGCATGCATGCATACGTGCACACACACATGCATGCATACATACGTACGACTTCTTCTTTAACCTTTCATCTGTTGATAGACACTTAGGCTGCTTTCGTATCCTGGCTATTGTTAATAATGCTGCAGTGAACATACGGATGCTCGGGTCCTTTTGAATTAGCGTTTTGGGTTTCTCGGATAGATACTCAGAAGCGGAATCACTTCTTTGTCTCTTATCGTAGCCTTTGTTTCGACGTCTACTTTGTCTGGCGTACGTATTGCTCGCCGGCTTTTTCCCCTTTCTATTTTCATGAAATATCTTTTTCCATCCCTTTATTTTCAGTCTATATGTGTCTTTCCATCTGAAGTGAGTCTCTTGTAGGCAGCATACGTAAGGGTCTTGTTTTAGTATCCATTCAGCCATCCTGTGTCTTTTTTTTTTTTTTAACTATATTCCTTACATCCTATATCTTGTGATTGGAGCATTTAATCCATTTACATGTAAAGTAATTGTAACATAGTTATCGCCATGTTATTACTCATATTTTTTGTTATTTTTTTTCCCTTCTTCTTCTTAAGTCCTTTTAACATGTCTTGTAGTACTGGTTTGGTATTTTAGCTTTTTCTCATCTGGGAAGATCTTTATCTGTACTTCAG
>NW_011901513.1:0-938 GCF_000151845.1 Pteropus vampyrus | reverse complement strand
TAGACGTGACACAGGACAAGCGTGGGGTGGGGAAGGAGCTCCTGGGCCAGTCCGACCCAGCTGGTCTCGGAACCCATTAAGCGTGTAGGTCAGGCTGATGTGAGAACACTAGCTATTATAGAATTATTTTTGTGGTTACTTAATCTTTTATATATTTTTTTTTAGTTAAGTATAATGGACATATAATATTATATTCGTTTCGGGTGTACAGTATAGTGATTTGGCATTTATGCAACTTGTATTGTGATCACCACACTAAGTCCAGCAACCATCTGTCACCATGTAAACTTGTCGCACTATTACTGACCCTGCTCCCCGTCACCCTCTCAGCCAGCCCCCACCCCGTCCCTCTGGTGACCGTCAGTTTGGTCTCTGTTTCTATGAGTCTGTTTTTGCTTGGTTTGATTTGGTTCATTGTTTTTTGCTTTGGTTTTTTTTTTTTTTTTTTTAGATTCCACATATAACTGAAACCATGTGGAATCTGTCTTTCTCTGCCTGACTTATTTCGCTGAGCGTAATACTCTTTAGGTCCATCTATGTTGTCACAAATGGCAAGATTTCGCTCTTTCTATGGCTGAGTCATATTCCATTGTATGTATGTACTGTATTTTCTCTATCCAGTCATCTATCGAGGGACCCCTAGGTGGCTTCCATGCCTTGGCTGTTGTAAATAATGCTGCGGTGAACGTAAAGGTGCAGAGATCTTTCCAAATTAGTGTTTTTGTTTCCTGTGGTTAAATACCCTCATCTTAAATCATTCTTTTAAAGCGAGATTGCTGGATCATATGGTAGAACCACTATGGAAAATGATATGCAGAGTCCTCAAAACACGATAACTAGAAGGACTGTAGTGTAGACTTGGAACCCGCCAGGGCGCTCGAACGCGGGTGACCCTGCCCACGGACGTCGCCCTGACTCTGGCAGGTGCCGCTGTCCAT
>NW_011901512.1:2132-4652 GCF_000151845.1 Pteropus vampyrus | reverse complement strand
TGGAAAAATGAATGGCTAGCACTGCAAATAGAAAACACTGCATGAGGACATCTACACAGCATTTTACCAGGGTCATCTACCTCATGGAACTCTCCCAGCGACCCAAAGGATGGATGTCATCTCACTTCTATCAACGAGGAAACTGAGTCTGGATTAGGAGTCAGACAGTCTTCATCACCACGCAGTGTTGCCTCCTCAAATAATTAGACGTCCTGCATGGAGATCCATGCTTCAATAAACATCACGGAGCAGGGAAGAGATGCTGAAAGCATCATGAGGTTGGGCTCTCAGAGGTAGGAAGATCCATTTGTGCTGGATGGGTTCATGGGAAGGTTCAGAAAAGACTTCACAGAGAAGGTGATGTTAGAGCAACATTTTAAAGAAAGGATGTCTCCACTTGGCAAATGGGGTGCAAGGGAGGGCACCACAGGCTGAAGGCACAGCATGGACAAGGGCCAGGAGACATGGGACAGGGTACGTGTTCAGCATCACGGGCAAGGGCCGACCTCTCACAATTCACATTTTAGTGAATGTTTGAATATTCGAATCAATGTTTAAAAAAAGCAATGAGTACCAAACATCTCAGGGACCATCAAAAATTATTTCTTTAGAATGTTCTGGCAACACAAAGCCAATTAAAACCCCAGAAGTCGGTGACTGAGCATACAAAAACCAAATCCTTCTAAGGTCACATCTCCTCTCCTCTGTTTTTTTCTCCTCATTGATCGAATTTAATTGGAAGAAGGGGCCATGGGTAAAGTGACTGTGAGAGCTAGTATCCTGCTTAAAATGGGCCCCATAATAATTATTGACTGTGCCTTCTATAATAAGCCATATAATTTATCGTTCCAGCTTCACTTCCTGGGCCTCATATCAATACTACTGACATGCGGTGGTGGTAGGGGAATAAGGGTCAAGCAGTGAGCACAGACTTGTTTAACACTTTATTCCTTAAATTTAGTCTCTCTGCAGTACACTAGCCACTATCAGGAGCTCAAACAGCCCCTGGTCAGGATAAAAGACAGCATAGGATTGAGGAGAGAGGCAGAACCTTGGTGTCAGGCTGACCCGTCTTCATATACTCGCTTGTTCGTTTATTAACTTCCTCTGACTCTGCTTTCCTATCTCTAAAATGTGAATACTATCTTTTAGAGTTGTTGAATAAATCAAAATTAATAATGTCTGTAAAGAACCCAACCCAAGACCCGTTATACAGTAAGTGTTCAAAATGCTTGTTTACTTGAAACCTTTCCACTTTTATGTCACTGTGGAGGGGGCAGGATCACCATTGATCCCTGCTGAGGGCTTATCCTATGTTTTTTTCTGGGATAAGGATGGTGGAGGACACATAAGTTCAAGAAGATATACCTTTGGCCAGAGGGGCCTTGTGGTCTAGTTGAGGGCACAGGTTGTACCAACACGATAGAACGAGAGAGAAGACAGTTCTCATCCAAAGCTGGTTTCTGAGTGCTGAAAAAGATGCATGATGAAGGCTTCCAGAAGGAGGTGAGACTTGTGAGTCACTAGGATTCGGACTGGTGGACAGTAGAAGAGACACCGTGAGCAAAAATCCCAAGTTGAGATGGTCTACAGATGATTAAGAAAATTTAACTGCTAAATGTTAATATTTTGACATTAATCCTCATGTTGGTAACAGGGAGGGCTCCAGAAAATTCCAGGAAGGCACGGGATTTAAAAATGGAAATTTACGATTCCTCAGACATCAAAGTAGTGTTCTGTTGGTGGTTGAAACTCTCTTGATTGTAGATGTATGTGCATGGCCCTCTGAGATGGTGCAATTAACCTTTGCATCTTCACATAAACATTAGTCATTTTAATGATGCCAAATATAAGGATGCGCCCTGGATTCGTTTCAAAGTGATGCTCCAGCCTGCATCAGGGAAAGGGAAGTTGCCACAAAGCTAATCATTTCAATGTTTCTTAATGTCCCCTAAGGCCTGTACACATTTAGAGAAATGCCTGGGCTTTTACGACAGAGTATGTGTAAAGTGGCTCATATCATATGTTTATTTTCTTTCATGGCTTTGCATGACTTCAGGAAGAATGCATGTTGGAAGGCAGAAACCATCAAGTGCTTCTGTGGTTTAGGTTTTGCTGGATGCAAAGCTTAGTGAGAAACTGCTCTGGGAAGGTGAGATTGGAGAGACAAATTTATATGGGACATAGGCAGTAAAATATCATTAAGTTGCAATCAGTTTATCGGAATGGCTGCCAAGTCAACACAAGAACCACTACCTGTTGTTCTGCTGGAGCTCTTTGCATAGATCCATGCCAGCTAAATCCAAGCCTTTTTTAACAGAACATTCCCCACAACTCACTCTTGTGCCCCACCCTTTGTAACTTACCAGCCTATACCCCAACATACATTCTGTTTTGTTGAGGCCAACCGGTGACAACATCAACACTTATCACCACTGCCTACCTGCCCCCAGCCCGCATTTCCCACAAATGAAATCAGTTCTGTGCCATCTCTGTCCTCTGAGGCTTGAATTACTAAAA
>NW_011901512.1:0-1970 GCF_000151845.1 Pteropus vampyrus | reverse complement strand
GTCTGACCCCATTGCTTTTTTTGCTAGTTGAGTTGGACAACCTAAGATATGCCTTCTGGTAGTTGTGCATGAGGAGGAAGTGAGGCCCAAACCAATGGCTGACATCTTGAAGGGCAGAGAAAAGCATATAGACTTCTTAGGGCTACTGGAACCACAAATGTTTTCAAGAGTGAAGGTGACATGGCCAGGTTTGAATTTTAGGAATCCCAGTCTGTGATAGAACTATAGGAAATGGACGAGAGTGAGAATAGGAAGTCCAGGAAATGGACAGGCCAAATCATAGGGCCCTTGAGTATTTGAGGTAGGAGAGGATTAAGATTAAGGGAGGCAATGGCCATGAGGATGGACAGGTAAGCAAATTTTAAGGGACTAATTGATGTTCTGACCCCATGCATGAACTGTCCATGCCACAAGATCAAGCCCTGGGTCCCCTATCTTGGTAGCATCTTTCATTAGTCTCTTAAGACGGTATATACTATTTCCAGGAAGATGGGTCCCTTCTTCGCCTTTCTAGCATTCCCAAAGAAGGAGAAGACCATCTTGAAGCATTAGTATCACTAATGGAATAGCCACCAATTTGGCTATATTCTTGTTATCTCTTCTGGGAGCTGTCCTGCCCATAACCTCTGTCCATCTGGCAACAGGGGTAGGCCCCTGAGAGAGAAGTAGTAGAATACAGGTGCATCTTACTCAAAGAGGGCTAAAATTTCTTCCCTGGGCATAGATACAAAGAGACCCCAGCTTTGGTCTGCCTCAAAGTAGACACATGGGTGGGCTTTTTTTGTCACACAAACTGACAAAAAAAAAAGGACTGCAGCAAGAAAGAGGGATGGACTCGATACTTCAAAAGAAGCAAAGACAGGAGATGAAAAGAGAATCCTGATGACATGTTAGATTCATATCCTATCCTCATGTGGTTCTTCCTTGCCCTTAAAAATCATAATGTAAAATCACGGCCTTATAACACAAACTCCCCCTCCTCAGTTCTCCTAGTTAAAGCTGATTTCAATTGCTTGGAACCAAAAGACTCCTAACTCAGAAGACACCAGTGTCTGCCTTGTTCTATAGGGCCATGGAGATCTTCATGATTTTCTTTTTTCTCAACTTCTTCCCCAGGATGTCATCAATGAACCGTCTTCCTGGAAATAGAATGGGAGGAATGATAGAAAGTATGTCCTCTGGGCAATTATTGTGTCCTGTGGGCTAAGTTCAAGAGAATGCTCAATTGTTGAGCATCTACTATACTCGGGCGTGGTACCAGATAGAAATACCAGATCTGAATTAATTCCTGATAGGCTTTAAGAGGGATCATTAGAAAGCGTAAGTGCATTACTTGAGCTTCTGTGGACTGACCTATGAAAGTCTAGTTCCTCTCGAAAAAAGCTATAACTGCACAAGTCCAGACCATCAAAGAAAAAGCCCTCTTTCTGTCACTCTGGGCTATGTCATAGCTGGGCCTACTGGATGCTGCTGCCTGAAATGATGACTCTCCCCAGACAAGTAGAATCCAGCAATTTCAGGGCCCCTGAGGCTGCTAAGACACAACACACCCCACTTTTAATGGTGGCATCTTCAACCCCCTGCCCGGAGCGCTGAGACTGTAACTCTTTTTAATGGCTGAGCAAGGAACCCTCTTCTTAACACCCCTTTGAGTGGTGAAAGTTTTAACTAAATTTTGCCTTCATTTTTGGAGTCTTTTCCTTTGTATAAGAGCCCACTCAGAGACAAAAATACCTGCGCGTAATTCAATCTTCAAAGCAAGCATAGACATCGTTACATAGATATAAACAAGGATTATTCAACAAACGGTGCCTCCCGCCTGCTCGGGCAAGGACGCAGACTGAGAACACCCAGCTTCTGTTTTGATATTGGGCTTTCACCACAGATGTTACTTGTCTTAATGTTTCAGCACTACATGATTTCAAGAGACCGTGTCACAGACCCCATGAAAATAATAAGAAAAAATAGAG
>NW_011901511.1:2030-4268 GCF_000151845.1 Pteropus vampyrus | reverse complement strand
CCAGGGCTGTAGGTGGAGTTGGAAGCCGACAGTCTCACAGGTGGGGGGCCCAGTGCTGGAATGTGCTCTCTGCTCTTGGCCTCAATTCTCTGGCTTTTCTGGCAAGGATGATCCCATTCTCAAATTGCTGACTCAGGTAAGAGTGCTATGAGCTCAGGCCCCCAAAGCCTCAGTGCGCCGTGCTTTCTGTCCTACACATAACTTCTTTCCAGGGCACCGAGTCCTCCAGGAGGACCAAGTCGAAATGGACTCTGGTGTTCTCAGCCTTGTGGATCCAGAACTAAAGTCCCTGCTTTCTTGCTGGGGCATACCACTAGTGTGTTTCCCCTCCCTGTTTCTTTTTATACCCCATTTCTTTGGACACAGTGTTATCCGGCCATCTATTTTAGGCTGACCATACTTTGTACCTTCTTACTTTCCCTGTTCTATAGGACAAATTCCAGGTTCTCAGTAGTTGCCGCACAAGGGTGTGAAGATTGGGCTATGTTTTTTTTCTCTATATTATACCCTCATTTTTTTTTTCACTGTGTTTTATGTCACTCATATGATGATGTGTTAGTTCATAAAATTAGAAATTTATCCTTGATTGACAAGTATGTTGATATTTCTAGAAAAGATCTGTACTTTGAAGAATGCCCTGACAGAGAGATAAAATTTGGTTGTCCTCATCATCAGAAAGAATATTTTGAGTCTAGCAAGATCAGATAGTGAACAAAGGTGAGACTGGGTATGACACAGTCTTCAGGGATGAGCAATGATCAGCATTTGGCAATGTCCAGCTCAGTTACTGGTTATAGTCTTCACTTTATAGATTGAGAAAAAGGAAAAACCCACATGTTTGGAGCTTAAATGATTTGCCCAAGATCAATAAACCTTCTTGGGGTCAGAAGAAAACAGGTATTCTGATTCATGACCTTCATGAGTCATACCTGCCTTATTTAAAATGTCACATCAAAATAAATAATATCAAAGAAACTGTGAGCATTATCTTCTTCTCTTTTGCACTTTCTGACTTCCATTTGCCTGGATTTTCCACAAAATATGTACCAGTTCTTGAACAGAAAAAGGTTTATTCTTACCAGATAATTTCACCCAATGAGGATCTTTTAGGAGAAAGAGCACAGAAATAGTGGAGTTTAGAGTTTAGAAATAAAAACAAATATTTGGAAATTAAAAGGAGTTTGTGTTTCAGATTCAATCACTTTTGAAAAATGAATTATTGTATCCATTATTATTATTGCTCTAAACATAATATAGATGAAAAATATTTTCTCTAGTAAAATTTTTCCTATTTTTCAATTATGGGAAGTTTATAGCATTGATCTAAATTGCAACAAGACCCATAATGAAATATCCATAGCTTCCAATCTATTGAAATCTATGAGATTATTAATAGATAATTAAACTGTTTTTTTAAAGAAGAAAATCATGGTATCACTACATGAGTAAGTAAACAAAATGATTAAATTAGGCATAGTGTTGGGAACAGGTTAATTTTTTTTTCATTTTAATTTTCATTGATAGATTTTTTTGCACGAATCTCATTTTGAAAGAAAAATGTATTACATATAGACAACCTTCTAGAGGCAAGAGTTAAAGAAGGAAGATTATCAAAAAACTTGCCTTAGACTCCAAAAAATAAATATTTTTAAAAATCCACTAAACTGCTTTTAAAGTTTTCTTTTAAATTTATATTTCATTTGTTATTATTTTGGTGGAAGGTTCTATCACATTTTTTAAGATAAAGAAGAAAGCCTTTTCTAAGGCTATGACTTTTTCTTATTTCCTCTTCTAGCATCCAGGAGCAACTGAGTGGCACCATTATTTTTTCCTCTAAAGCAGTGACTCCAGATTTCTATTCCTTTAGCCAGACAATGACAGATTCTGCTCTCTCAGACTCTGTCCTACACTCCAATGTTTAAGGGAAAGACAAGAGTTTGGAGACAGTCCTGTAGATGTAAAAAGCCTTGGCTTAAAACAACAAAAGCAAATTAACACAAAGTACAAAAGGTAGGAAGACCTGGTGACTTGGAGCAGGGAGGGATGGAGAGGGTGGTGTGTGATGGGGCCTGGGGACCCAACTGCGGGTCATGGAGAGAAGCATCTGGAAGAAATCCTTTATTCTGCTGCTCCACTGAGAGGAGGCTTTGGGGGGCAAAGGGGAAGAAGAGCCATCAGGAAGGTAGTGTGTGTCAGGAGGCGAGACGGGGCAGATGACCATGGTCCACCCCACCGCAG
>NW_011901511.1:0-465 GCF_000151845.1 Pteropus vampyrus | reverse complement strand
ATCTGCAACTTTACCCAGGAGATTTGAACTCAGAAGTGGTTTGCTTTTCCAGCTTCCTTCCTCCCCCTTCCTTCTGAGTACTTTCTAGTATTCCAAATTTTGCTGATCCTTTCAAGACCACTGCACTGTGCCTCCCATAGAGATTCTCTTTTACTTATTTAATTCAACTTTATTTTTAGAATAGTATTATGTTCACAGAAAAATTGAGCAGAAAGAACAGAGAGTTCTCATATACTCTAGCCCTACCCACCCCATGACCACACACCTTCCTCCACTATCAACATCCTACCAGAGTGGTGCAATTACAAATGATGAGCCTGCACTGACACATTGTTATACTCTAAGTCCATAGTTTACATCAGGGTTCACTCTTGGTATTGTATATTCTATGGGTTTAGACAAATGTATAATGACACTGATCTACCATTGTAGTATCATACAGAATAGTTTCACTGCCCTAAAAAT
>NW_011901510.1:6320-6867 GCF_000151845.1 Pteropus vampyrus | reverse complement strand
ATGGACTGACTCGACCGTCCTATTTGCTTCAGGCACAGGGCACCTGGCGTGGTGCAGGATGCCCAGGCCCCAGAAGCTAGGACGGGAGGCTCGGCCGTGAGCTGAGCCTTGAGGATGGCTGGCAAAACCAGGGTATAGCATGAAGAAGGGGTACCTGCAGAAGCGCTCCTAGTGACCTAGACCTTGAGGTGGCGGGGCAGGAGGTGAGAGCTGACCAGATGTTGACAATAGTCTTGAAGGGGAGGAAGCTACTTATTTTTATTTGAACCACGTTCCTGCAGCACCAACAGTGGGCCAGCCCTGTCTTCAGTGCTTTGTAGATATCATTTCAATTAATCCTCATCACAGCCCACGGTAGGGGGGCTGTTGTTATCCCCACTTGGCCAGAAGGGCACTGAGTTGCAGAGAGGTTGATTTAAGTGATTCGGCCAAGGTCACACATCCAGGAAGGAGCAGCCCTGTCTAGGCCAAGCCCAATGTGGTGAAGGAAGAAATTTTTCTCTACCTGCAAGTCTTTCTGCTAATCTAATGATCAAATAGACGTGAG
>NW_011901510.1:0-3010 GCF_000151845.1 Pteropus vampyrus | reverse complement strand
GGGTCCTGTAGTAAGTCTGTGCCTGGACTCAGCCCTCAGAACCCCTGACTCGGAGTCCCTGCTCTGTCCTTTGCTGGCTCTGTGACATCTCCCCTTTCTGAACCTCAGTTGCCTCATCTACAAAATAGAGACAATAGTACATAATGAGTTTCTAGAGGATTCAGTGTCTTAATAGATGCAAAGGGCTTAGAGCAGGGCCTGGCTGAAGTCAGCACTCTGGAAGTGTCAGCTGTCTGTGTTTGCCTGGCAGGTTTACTGCTTTCACTTAGGTTCAGGGAAGCCACCCTGCCCTAGCCTCACCAGCCCCGCCACCAAGCCTCTACCACACTCAGGCCCTGAGCCCACTGCCGGGGAGGGTGGGGGCACAGGCAGGCTCTCAGCATTTGGGGGAGGGGTGGGAACCAAGGGAAGTGGTGACTAAGACGGGAACCCAAAACGCACTCACATAGAGAACTCCCCCAGGAGGTGGGTTCTTTCACTCTGGCTCTGGTGAGTGACTCATGCGGGGGCAGGTACAAAAGGTGCCTGGACACAAGGGGTGATGCATGTCCTTCCCAAGAAATTAGTGGCACAGTGGGCTATGGAGGGCTGGGGGTGTCTCTCAGTTTCTGCAGGGGGGGGCAGGGATAGACCCTGTGACTGGGAGGCCTGGAATCAGAAAGACCTGGGTTCGGATTCCAGCACCGTTACTCTGTAGCTTTGTGACTTAGGCAAAGAACTTCCCCTCTCTGTGCCTCAGTTTCTTCGCCTGTAACTTCAAGCTGATTAAATCCATCGCCCAGCACTAAACTCTTCCTATCGTGGTGCTTATTGGATCTTGGTGACTCCCTACCTCGAGGATGTGCCATGGCTTCCCCTTGTGCATACAGCGAAGTGTGGCCTTCTGTTAGGGGTGAGGTGGGTGGGGACAAGAAGCGCTGTGGAGGCCTGCAGACACTGTACACTTTATCTCAGTTAAACTTCATACAAATCTATTTCACAGCTGAGAGCCAACCCCACTAAGGTGCTCAGGTTGCCCGGGGCAGGCTGAGCTGGGGTTCAAACTTTCATCTGCCCTCCCTCGCTTGCGTAGCTTCACCCAGTCAATAAAATTGAGTTTAAATGTGGGTATTTTGTTATTACAAAGAAGAGCAGCAGAGGGGAGGAGAGAAAACCGTGACTGGCACTGCAGGCTCTCACCTCCTCCTCAGCACCTGCAGGACGGTCCGGCCCGCTCCAGAACCCACGGCTAGGAAAAGGCAGTGGCTGTTGCCCTCTCAGACAAGCTGAACCTTGGTGACAGGGACCTTTTAGTTGAAAAGGCAGTTTAACTTGGCTCTTGAGTCTTCATTCTGTCTCCTAACTTACATTTACGTTACATATCTTTTTTGTGTGTGTAAAGTGATTTCGAAGATAAATTTAGCTAATCTTCAGATGGTTTAAATTGATAAAAATAAAGGTAATTCCAATGAAACTTAAACATTCTAGGTCATAGAAAAACATAAAAACTCTTCAATTTATTTATGAGGGCAACATCATCTTAATATAAAAACCTGATAAACACAGTAAACCAACAAACAAATTATAAGAACGAAAAACAAAACAAGCCAGTAAATCCTAGATCAATCTCTCTATGATTTGGATGCAAACATTCTAAATAAAATACTAACCAATAAAATATAATCGTATATCAAAACAATAATGTATTTTGAGCCATTAAAACTTACTTCAGAAATGCAGGACAGGTTCAATATCAAGTCATTGACCAACATAATTCTTTACCTCACACTAAAGGACGGTAACAATGTGATCATATCAATTGAAGTGGAAAAGTCAGTTGAAAAAGTTCAATAGTTTTTTCCAAGAAAATACTAAAAGTGAATAAGAAAGGAATAAATCACTTAAGCATGGTAAACTTTCTTTGCAAAAACAGCAAACATTATTTTAAATACTAAAGCCATTTCCCTTAGAATAAAAAAAAACACACACAGTGTTTTGGAGAAAAAAATACATCAGGAGAAAAAAATTTAAAAAATGCTCACTACTGAAAAAAGAAAAGGTCAGACAAACTTGCTATTGCAAGAAATCATTGGCTAGAAATGGAAAAAAAATATATTTCCTTCACATTTATATTACTAGGGAATAAATTTAACAGGAAAAGTGCAGGACCTATGAAGGAAAAAAAACATGTTGAAGGACAAAAGAGAAAGATCTAATGTTAGAAAAAAGGGATGACTTAAAACATCAGAAAAATATGAAGTCCCCACGTGCAATTCCAATGAAGATGTCAATAAGGCTTTTTAAAAATTAGATAACACTATATTAAACTTCACATGGAAAATATAAAAAAACCTGTAATCAGGGCAACTAAGTAGCCCAGAAATGAATCCCATTATCTATGGGAATTTCAACTGTGACAAAAGTAGAACTTCGATTCAGTCAGAAGAGGACAGTCTATTTCGCAATAGATGTCAACACAATTGGCTATCCATTTGGAAAAAATAAAGTAATAAAATAGGATCAATACCTCATATCACAGGCAAAAGTAAATTACAGATGAATTAAAAACTCAATGAAAGTCTTAGAAGAAAACTCAGGAAACTATACTTACGATCGAGGGATTGGGGAAAATTTCGAAATCAAGAAAAGAAGCCCAGAGGCCACTAGTAAGCAGGAAATGGCAAGTTAAAGTCCCCATGAGCTTTACAGCTAGCAGGGAGGCAAAGATGAAAGAGCTGGTGGGGCTTTGGGGGAAGCATACATACTCTTTCATACTGCTGATGGAGATGCAAATTGTTAACGGTCCTTTTAGAAAGCAGTCTGGCAATACGCCATAAAAAAATTTTTGTTTTGCAAAATCTAAAAAAATTGACTTCTTATGCACCCTTTATTGGTGCCCCACCAAAATAAAAGAGAAAACCAAGTAGAAGGAACAAATAGGAACGCCAACATTAAAAAGAGGAAAAGGAGCTCTTCGGGGAAATGGTGAAATGAGAAAGACCCCAGGATGACACTGTGTGACAAGCAGAGG
>NW_011901509.1:7722-10107 GCF_000151845.1 Pteropus vampyrus | reverse complement strand
TCCTCGCCGACCTGAGTCACCGAGCCACTAGTGGGAGGGCTGTGCGACTCCGCCTGACAGAGACGCTTGTTTTGAGCGGAGCCAAAATAGACAAAAGCTCGCCTCCATGTTTTGATTGTGTCGGAAAACAGCTTCAAGCGCCGTTTTGAATGTAGAGTAGCGAATGCAGACCGTCCTGGTCGCGGGCATTTAGTAGTGTGGGGGTGCATAATAACTCAAATATTAATAACAGATAACAAGGTTTAACGATTAATTCAGTTCGATGTTGCCCCACAGCGTCGCGTTTGGTTTCGTTTCCGCAGTTCAGCCTAGACAATCCCTGCTTCCTCTCGGGATGGTTTTTGGTCAATAACAACGCTGTGCCCAGGACGTTCTGTGTCTCGTTATTTCCTTAACAATTAACACACAACTGGACAAATAGCCTGGAATGCGGAGTGGAAAAGTGCCTGTTTATCTCCACCGCCCCAAACCTTTCCCTCTCAAAGCTATTTTTTTCTTGTTTTTTTTGTTTGTTTGTTTGTTTCCGCCTTAGAACACCCACACTTTCATTACTGATGGCTTAGTTATTGTTATATACCTCCAATTTCAGGCATGTGTATAATTTAAGATTAATAAGATAAGTGACAATTATGATAAATTACAAAATGAGAGAAATTTTCCTTTCACTAAATGTGGATTTTGGTTTAAAAATGCTTGTATCAGAAAAGTCAAGGAAAAAAGATTACCCCCCCCCCCAAAAAAAGCCATGTGATTTGTATACATGCTGGAACAATCAAAATTCAGCTAGTATGTGAAAATAATATTGCCCACTTTGCTGCCATGCCAAACGAAACTGCATTAAAACAGGAACAAAGAAAATTGAAATGTGGAGTTTTGTTTCTAATTTCTCTTCTCCTTTTCAGGGAAAATTGCTGTAACTTTAGAGGGATGAAAGGACCTGGCAATTTAAAAGACAGAACCAATTTTGTGGCCTTTCCTTTCAAGAATTCTTTAGCAAGAGGGAGATACCAAGTAAAACGATTTATGATTACGTGCATACCTACATGATATTTGTGTATTTTAAACCAAGAATTTTCTCACTTTTTTCTTGTTGCTGTGTAGGCTTCATTGCGTTGAAGGGAGAACAAATAGACCTTGAACTTATTATTTTTTAAAGTTATAATAATAGTAATATCGTCTGAAAGCCGGAGTACTTATTTGCAGGTGCTTGACAGAAAAGATTGGTGTATTTTTCTTTTTGATTCTTACAAAGTTAGCATTGCATATAAATATTCAGGGCATAGACCATGGATCACACAGTTGAAAAGAATAGCATTTAAAAAAATAGTTAATAAAGGCTTTCCCACTATAAAGAGACAAATTCCTAAATTCCTGGGCTCGAGGGATTCAGAAGAGGTGAAAAGAAAACCTGTGAAAATCAAGGTGGGTGGGAGAAGTGGAGTGTGGGAGGGAAGTGTTGGCTCCACCTGGACTATTGTGTTTTAATTTAAGCCTTAACATTAATATCAATACATTTGTTTGCTGCTGTGAGAAATAAGATTGTGAAGTTATGTCTTTCGTGGCGTTAGTTTCTAAAAACATCAGATATGATTCCACTTTAGAGGCATACCTCGGTTTATTGCACTTCACTTTATTGCACTTTGCGGATACTGCATTTTCATCAACATCAAGGCAAGACCCTGCACTAGCAAAGAGGTTGTGACTCACTGAAGGTTCAAGTGATGATTAGCATTTTTTAGCAATAAAGTATTTTTAACTCATGTACATTGTTTTTTAGACATGATTCTATTGTACACTTAATAGACTACAGTATAGTGTAAACAACTTTTATATGCACTGGGAAACCAAAAAATTAATGTGACTCACTTTATTGAGATATTTGCTTTATTGCGGTGGTCTGGAACCAAATCAGCAATATATCCAGGGCATGCCTATATCTTCTCTTCCTGTGGCATAGCGATTATCTCAATTTTAGAAAGGCTCCTTGGGCATCTACTGATGTGAAGAAGTAGAGAACTATGGACATTCTCTACAGGTTCACAAATTTTAGTTTGATTACTTTCAGTTGCAAGTGACAAAAATTATGATTTAAAATTGTTTTTGCTTAAACGGAATTTACTGGCTGTGTTATTGACAGTCCAGGGAGTAGATTGGGATCCAGGTACTCAAACAATATACTGTGATCTGGAAGCCTGTTTCTTCTCATCTCAAGACTGCTTTCTCTGAATTAGCTTCAGTCTGAGGCAAGCTCTTCCTACATAGTGGCAAGATGGTTCCTAGTAGCCCATGGCTTATGTCCTCCATAACTCAGCAACCACAGTAGAAACAATTTATTTTTCCTGAGAGTGTCTGCCAATGTCCTGAGGTTCTATCAAGAATCCACTG
>NW_011901509.1:0-2137 GCF_000151845.1 Pteropus vampyrus | reverse complement strand
AAAATGAAACATTAGTTTGGAGGTTGCAGCCAAATATTTAAGAAAACTAGAAAAATTCAAGATCCAGTTCAGTTTACAGGTGAAAAATAACTTTAAAGACAATTAACTGGAATCTAATATCCACAAGTGTGTAGTATAGTTTCTACTGAAACATAATTTTTTTTCTAAAATCACTCATTTTTTTCAAAGAGACAAATTAAGACAATTTATTGTATAAGTCCATGTTTCAATAAATGTGGCCTGGTTATTAGCATAAATACAATAAGAATAGCAACTGGTCATATAGGTTCTTTTAAATCTGCTTTGCTGGAATTTCATAAAGAATCTCCAGTTCAAACTTTAATTAGCCTCTCAGAGCTAAAAAGCCAACCTACATCCTCGCCATCGGACTTCGCCTGCAATACCTATAGATTTGGGTGAATTCTTCAGGCTCTGAAATTCCTAAAAATGGAAGTTCTTTTTTCGTATCTCCCAGGAAAGCAACCTTTGTTTCTTACCTGGAAAAACTGCTGTGAACCTTGTCAGCAAGATACCAGGCTGTTTTTCTAAGGGGGTTTTTATTAACAACTAAAGTCAATTTTAATTCCTTAAAGCTTTCTGGTGACATCCAGAGTCTGTGCATGTCTCTCTCAACCATAATATTCCAAAGTCTTGATTAATAAAACCATCTATAGATATAGATATAGATATAGATATAGATATAGATATAGATATAGATATAGATATGCATCTGAAAAACAAAGAGATTTTTTAAAATCCAGCAATATTTCAAACAAAAGTTATAAAAATTATAATCATCCTCGATTCACTCAGTCTTACTGAGTGGGGCGATTTGAACTATCGTGTCGCCCCAGCAGCACTGGGGGGATGACTACGGCGAAGTGTAATTAGTATTTTTCCCTGGTTCTTCCTCACTGACGCCTCTGGGGATGCAGGAGGGATTCTCTAACTACCAGTAGGGTGTTCTTTGGGTGGTCTCTAAGCTGGGCCCCTATTCCTTTGTTCCCCTGTCTCTCATGTCTGACTAGCTACCTAACAGTCCCTTATAATTTTTGTTTATCCTGATCATTTGCCAGTATTTTCATGAATCCAGTTATTCCTTTGAGTTCTACAAATCTTCATCCAGTTTAATATATAATCTGAAAATTTATTCTCAGAAACCTCTATTATAAAATAATTTAGTCCTCTCCATGGATCTTTCTGAAGATAAAGCATATTTGCAGAAAGCATCAGAGTAAAACAATGTAAACGATAACAGAAAACCCCTTAAAATGATATGGTTCTAATGTAATTGATAAAGAACATTTTAAGATAACAATTAGAATTGCTAATGAAAATATATCAGAGCTTTGTAGTCTCTTGGAGATTTTAATATAATCTCTAGAACATCCATTTTAGTATTCATATATTCATACAAATACAACACAATTATTATTTCTTTATTTGACAAAGCTTCCCCTGCAAGTTTAATATATCAAATAGGCCTAATGACTTTAAAATTGCTCTTATAAGAAGAGAAAAAACAAACCTTTGAGGTATTTCAGGGGCCCATTGGAATGACCCAAAGACATTTCCACATTAAGAAAAACTCTCCTTTTAAAATTTGAGGAAACTGGACTTTGGGTGGTAAACACACAATAGGATATACAGATGTCAAATTCTAATGTACACCTGAAAATTATATAATTGTATTAACCAATGTTACCCCAACAGACTTAAAAAAATGAAATAAAGTAAAATTTGAACCCTGGGTAGGCTGTCATACTTGACTCCAAAAATCATATATCATTATGAGACAATATTAAATTATTCACTTACCCCAAGTAAACCATGAAAGGTATCAAACATAAATGCAGGGTAGCAAAATTTTAGTTTTTAGGATTAAAAAGAGTGTTTTCTTAAGCCATTAAGGACCTGATTAAGATGATATAGAACATGGAACTATTTTTAAAAAAACATGGAATCTTTGTTTTCTATGCAGAAAACTTCACTGTATCTTAACTGGAGCAGAACAATAAATACAGGGAAACCTTTTTCTTTTCAATAGATTGAAAAAGAACCAAACTCTGGTATTGCGTCAACTTACTTTTGATATTTAAACTCACTTACTTAATTAGATTTATTCAAATCTTTTTCA
>NW_011901508.1:1529-2974 GCF_000151845.1 Pteropus vampyrus | reverse complement strand
AGAACTTGTGAATTTCAACAATACAGGCCCTAGGTACCAGGGATGTGGTATGTAAATAGCGATTTTTTTTTTAATCTGGATATCTCAAATTCACTGTTCTCTTTAGCCACCAACTGCAAATAATGGTAGAAACATCAATTAAAAACAACAACAACAATAATATCCTTATTGGTAATAATGCCAGACCCAATGAGATAGCATCCAACAGAATAAACCGACAAAAGGTACGAGTGTTGGATCCATTATATTAATGGAGCAATTTTTATTCCTTTAAGCTCTTTATTTCCATAAGCTGACAAGATGGACGAGAACTAAAACAGAATGATGTGCTCCTAATTGTGTCACTCCTTAAAGAATGTTCCCTAAGAGACGGGTGCCTGGGACACTGGAACTGGGCTTTGGTACCCAGCCAGAAAGAGAAGACAGAATTCCTAAACAGGGTCCCAAATGCAGGCCTACAAATTTTGTAAATTGCATTCAATTTCACTGATTAGGAATCAAATGTTAATTAAAACAACTGTGAGGTATCATTTTTCACTTTAAGATTAAGCAGTTTAAGATTTTAGTCGGGGGGTGGGGAGGAAGAGGGTAGGGAACCAGAGCTAAGGATGCACTGTTGTTGGAAATATAAAAGGGAGCCACTTCTTTGGAGGGCAATTTGGCTGGGAAAACACAGGGCCTGTGTTTTCACACAAGCTATCACAATAGGAGGGGGCAGGGTGATATGTATAATACTACTTCATTCATGAAAAAAATGTGTACGTGTCTACTTAAATGCACAGGAAAAGATCAGCAACACACACACACACACACCCCCCCAAACTGTTGTTATGGTGACATTGCTTAACAAAATCTAATAAATTTCGATTGTACATTTTAACAGTAAGGCATATGTATATTTACAGTGTGTGTTCACCTCCCATAGTTAGATTTCTTTCTTTCATCACATATGTGACCCCCTTTACCCTGTCGACCTTCCCTCTCCCCCGTACCCTCTGGTAACCATTAGTCTATTGTCCATGTCCATGAGTCTCTGTTTGTTTGTCCTGTTCATTTGTTGCCTTTAGCAAACTGTTGTTAATCACCCTGACCCATGAGAGAGGTACAGGGAATAGGGCCACGTGGGTGGAGTGAGAGGAATTGTTGGAGGCAGAGTGGAAAGTATTTTCATTTCTACTTTATACCTTCATTCTGCTTTACTTTCTTACCCATAAGCAGGTTTTACTTTTATCATTTTAAACATTATAGAATTACAGAAGTATTATTTGAAAGAAAAAGTAGTTCAATTGTTTCTCCAAATTCCAGAGATAAGCAAGACCATGTAACCTGAGAGGAGAAACAAGAGGGGGAGATAAGATGTGATGGCAATGGGAAAATATTCTTTCTCTCTTTTGGAATGTTTTCCTTAAAATTAGGAAAGTAAAGTAAAGAAAAAAATTAGATCA
>NW_011901508.1:0-319 GCF_000151845.1 Pteropus vampyrus | reverse complement strand
CTACTATGTATCAGAGTGATCCCATCACTTCCTTATGTGAAATTTTTCAGTTCTTATGAAATGGAAAATGTCCTTCCTTTGCTCTACCACACTTTTAAAATGACCAAGTCAAAGCCACCTGCTTAGAGATACAATAGATGATACCCACTCACTGGCTGCTCGTGGCTGTCCTGACTCACCCTTTGAGCCTATGAAATCCCTTTCATAGGCTCCAGAAGCGGGGTAGAACTCAGCCACGCGGAGATCCCTGTGGTCCAGGTCTGCGTCTGCCGGGCTTCTCTTCACTCGCGGTCCCCTTTCTTTCTCCGTTTCTCGCTTC
>NW_011901507.1:1967-3899 GCF_000151845.1 Pteropus vampyrus | reverse complement strand
TGCCCCTTGAGAGAGAATGCAGCCCATGCTCCCAGATATCTAAGTCTTCCGGAGGAGCCAGCAGTCCAGATTTGTATGTGACATCTCCCAATTTTAAATGTCAGCGACTAACCCACATTAGTTGAGAACACCCTGCAGGCCACAGGCAGCCTCTGAACCATGCAAACTCTACTTTAGAGCCAGAAAGACCTGGTCTTGAATCCTCATTTAGCCACTTACTAACTGCATGGCCTTGGACAAGTTCTCTGAGCTTCATTTCCTCACCTCTAGAATAAGAATAATTCAGGGTTGCCGTACCATTGAATAATAGAGGTGGGCCGTCAAGGGTTAAATGGGTACAGTTTCTAATTGGGAAGATGAAAATGTTCTGGAGATGGATGGTGGTGATGGTTATACGACAATATGAATGTATTTACTTTTTCTTAAAAGCAGTTAAATTGGTAACTTTATATTTTACCACCAAAAAAGAAAGAAAAAAGCAGTTGTGAAAGCACCTAGCCTAGGTACTGACGTAATGCTTAAAAGTCCATATCTTGAAATATGTACACTAATGTTCTTCTTCCATAGAAAGGGTACAATTTATAGTGGAAAGTACAAAATCTGTAGATTTATACGAAGAAAATTTCAGTAATGTTTTTGGAATGTTCTGCGAATGGTCTCATGGAAAACTGAGAGCAGATAAACCGCAGTGACTGAGCCTCAACACCTGACCTCCTGTGAGCAACTGTGACAAAGGGGAAAAGCCAGACAAGTCGACACATTGGGAAGCTTGGATGAGTGAATGGATGAATCTCTGTCTCTATTTTCAGTCTGAAAACAAGAAATATACTTATAACCTTTCTCTCAGAACTTAGCTGCCATATCAAGAAGAAAAGTAGATACCTTAAGTATGAACTACACCCATGAAAATAACCTGTAATAATCATCCTGTACCTCTTCAGATTACACTATTAAATGAATTAAAGTCTTGTCACTAAGAAACTCACAAAGACCTACTGAAACTTGTAGGGATTCGTAAAGGCTTTTCAGAGATGAATCAATTTTAAATTGTTTCCAATCTCTCTCAGTGCCTTAACGGAAAGCAGATTGGGAGCTTTACCTCAAATCATATTTTCTATGGAAAAGTTCTGAGGTTTGTCACTAGCTAAGAAAAGCAGGAATTCTGGGATATAAAGTGAGTACATACTCAAGTGCTGAAATGAATATGATTCTACCTCTTAAGAAAAACCCAGTTTTGTCTACATAGCAGTGTCCTTATGGCCAACCTTCATGCATAATTGAGAGTCCTTCTATGCAGGTGACAGAATATGACAATATTTCAGAAAATTACTTTAACCATGTCTTCTCCTTTCTCCCATCACTCTTCTCCCTACTTTCCATCAAAACAAGATAGATTTCCAAAGGGATTTGCATTCAGTTAGCAACACAACACCAAGGCTCTCCTCAAAGAATATCCCTTTGAAATTTATGCAGCCTAGCTCCTATCAAGGGCCTGCCTGAGAGAAGAGGTACCTGAGGAAGGTTCCCTACACATTTGTTATCCATGGTAGAACTAGATGATTTGTTTTCCTCCAGTTCCTAAAAGGCTTAATATGTGGACTGTTAGCTTATTTCCCTGGCAAAATCACCTACTTTGAATTGGAATTAAAGCTGTACCTTCAGCTTTTATGAAGGGATTATTATAGAAAACAGCCATATAACTGAGTTTGTATGTACTATAAATGACTATTGAGGACTTAACCATCATATTTGCTCAATAGCCTCTAAGTCTCATGTCAGGAAAACTTTAAGAAGTTAATTTCAGGACAATGTGGAATGCCCCTTTACGAACGAGAGTTAAGAAACATTTCGTTTTCGCCCTAACTTCTTTCCGCCTGATAAATACTAAATACACAGCTTTTATAATCTGCTTTTACCTACTTTCATGGTTCT
>NW_011901507.1:0-662 GCF_000151845.1 Pteropus vampyrus | reverse complement strand
GACCCTGACTCTGATCTATGTAATCTAATGCTTTTCCTAGTGAATTGTTAATATTTAGCTGTTAGGTTTCCTATATACTCTGAAGACTTTAAACTGCATACATTCAGTAAAGGTAAAATATTTTTTAAATTATGGTCCATGTACCGTATTTGTTATTAAAGCCTAATTATAACGGCAGCTGTCATTTGATTAAATGCCAGGCATGTGTATGGCACTGTGCTAAACATATGTCTACTTCCTCTATTTCTTACAGCAACCTTCCAAACTAGTTATTACCGTCCATTTAACATATATGTCCAAAGCCACACAACTAGAAAATGATAGACCTAAGATTCAAACCAAGGTCTGGCTAGCACAAAGGTTCCTTCTGCTGTACTTTGTTGCTTTTCTAATAAGCTTTATGTTTATCTCCCCATTAATCGGTGTTGCAGATCCTAGTAATTTTAAGCATAAGTGCACCTTTTCCTCCAATATATAGTAATTTTAGGGCCATGTATAGACAAATGAAATAGAATTTAGGAAATATTAATTATAATGTTAGGCAAACAACTTTATGTGGCTACAATATCGTGCCAGTACTAATGGTATTCTGGAACCATGTAAACAAAATCCATTTTTAAAGTTAATGCTATTATATAAAATTAAGCATAAATTCCATAGCC
>NW_011901506.1:2235-3701 GCF_000151845.1 Pteropus vampyrus | reverse complement strand
CCTCTCTGCCTTTGACCCCATTCCACAACCTGTCAGCTTTTGTTCACTCTTCAGTGACTTTGGATAGTTTCCTTTGGTATTTTTTCTAAAGTTTTCAGTTTTAATCAGGCGAGATAATAGGCTTTTTTACAACCGGTGAAATATATGCAAAGCTCACCCTTAACGGTTCGCAGGTGTGCAGTTCAGGGGCATTGGGAGCATGCGCACTGCCCTGCAGCCACCGCCACCCTCCATCTCCAGAACGTCTCATCTGCTCAAGCTGAAACTCTGTCCCCAGTAGACACTCACTCCTCATCCCTCCGAGCCCCTGGTCACCTGGACAAATGGTTTTTAAAGCCTCTGTTTCCAAGATGTGTATCAGGTGGACGCCCATGGCAGGCCTGCGAGGGGCAGGGGCCCCCAGCGAGGAGGTGGGTGGGGAGCTCTCAGGTGCTCAGCACTCCTTGCCACTGGGGATCCCTTCCCCCCAGTGACTCCTGGCCTCTGACTCTACCCAGCGGCTCTGCTGGGGGCTGGGAGGATAGGAGTTGGGCTGCGGATGGGAGGGGGTGGTTTCGGCCAGCCCCCTCCGCCATCACCTGCGCCCTCACTGTTATGTCTGTTTTACTCACCTTTCCACCTTTGAGTATCCTAAGGAGACTTAGGAAACGAACTTCCAAAACCAGGCCCTGGGTTGCCCATCCCTGCAGTGGGGCCTTGAATGCCGGCCCAGGTCCAGGGGGTCCATCCAGGACCCTCCTCCAGGCCGTCCTCTGGTACCTGCCTGTGCCTAGAGGTGCCCAGCTGTCAGGATGTTCTCAGGAGGTACAGGGACTTTTGGACTTGTTGAGACCTGCTCAGGGGCCTCCAGAGTTTATCATGTGGCTGCTGGGGGCCAGGGTCAGGGCTGGAAGGCAGCGGGGCGGTGGAGGGCTGGAGCCCCGCTTCCAGCCGCTCCTGTCCTTTCCCGGCCCCTCCCCCACCCTCACTCAGGTTTTGTTCCCTCTAGGCCTCTCGTAGGCACTTGGTCCTTATTGACCTTCTGGCTCTTTGAGGTCACTCACTTAGCCAGGATCTGAGAACTTCTGAGCATCCCAGCTTCCAAGCCAAAAGTCTGATTGGCTCAGCTCATCTCCTGGTCCAGCCCCCCAGGAACCGTGTCTCAGGCCAGACTCTCAGGGGGGCTGCCCCTGGGCGATGTTCCTGTCTTGGTCCAATCTGCTGCGGTGGGGACGGGACTACATCCCAGCAGAGGCAATCTGGACCAAGGGCCAGCGGGCAGGGACAAGGCCTCCGTGCCCTTGCAGCTGTCCTCGCACTGGCCCTGTGGCCACCAGCAAGGCACTTCCCCTCTCTGAGCCTGTTTTCCTGTCGGTCTTTGCCCTTTGGGTAAACGGCCTTCGAGGGCTCAGCTTGGAGAGGCTGCAGCGCCGTGAGGCGTCGCCATGGCGTGGGCCTTGACTTTCTCCTTGGAGGGATTCGGCGGG
>NW_011901506.1:0-769 GCF_000151845.1 Pteropus vampyrus | reverse complement strand
GGCTAAAAGTTCACGTGAAGGCGTGACGGAGTGACAAGGCCCGAGGAACCGCCCACCCCAGTGGGGGTTTGTGTGTAATGGGGTAGAGACCGTCGTCCCCCACCCATCCACTCATTCCTCCGTCCATCCACTCATTCCTCCGTCCATCCACTCATTCCTCCGTCCATCCACTGGACGTTTGTCTAGCCGCCTGTCCGTTCACGCCCTGCCCGCCCACCGTCGTGCTAGCTCGCTCCTTCCTGTCTCCCCTCCTGACGGTTACCCCTGCACTAGGTTGCACTCTGGGCTCAGTGACGCCAATGTGAGAACGTTCTAGTAGACAGAGTAGGCAAGCCTGTGGGGGCACTGCCTGCGGCTCACCTGGCCATAGCCCTGACACCCCGACTTATCAGGCCCCCCAGTCATAAGCCAGCGGGGACTGTGGGCAGCTCTCCAGACAGCTTAGAGGTGAGGCTCTGGACGCCACTGCCTGCCTGTGAGTTCTGGCTCCGCCATCAGCTGTGTGGCCCTGGGTGGGTCACTGAACCTCGCTGAGACGTTGCTTCCTCATCTGCAAAGCGGGGGCAGCGCGGACAGCAGCCTCAGGGGAGTTGTGAGGACTGTAGGTGAGGCCAAAGCGCGGCTCCAGGCCCCCGGCGAGTGCCCGAGCTGGCAGCCATCACGTCCATTGCTCTTGCTCCCTTACGCGCGGTGGCCTGGGCGGGTCCCCAGCCCCCGGGTCTGCGCACGGGGCAGGGCCTGGCCCCGACGGGGCTGCAGCGGGCGGGAG
>NW_011901505.1:2627-5038 GCF_000151845.1 Pteropus vampyrus | reverse complement strand
AAAAAAACCCTCTGACTTAAGAAAACTTGATCTGTTTGGAACAGACTGGCCCCAGCTATTTCTTCCTGTGCTCCCTGAGACAGAGGGTGAGTGCAGGCGAGAGGGCCTAGAAGATTCCAGGGCGGAGTTGCCAAGAGAGGGTAAGGGCGAATGGGGCCTTCTCCACGGGGGACATTCAATAACTCTCGTACCCTTTATGCTGTAGGACAGGGGCTCATTTGCTCTATTTGGGGTGACAGCAGCCGGTTTTGTTACAGCATAGCTGGAGTTTTAAATAAGTGCAGCCCTCAGAGGCTGAAAGCAGCATTCGTTATCTTAGCCATGGGAGGGCATGGAAATCGGAGGCGTTTTGGCAACGGCAGCATAAATTCACTGTTGTGAGGGGCCAACCCAGCCACGGAGGAAGGAATGCATAGCTTCCCTCTGCCGGTGTGATTTCCTGCTTCTTGCAGAGGTTGTCTGGACTCCATGCAGAAGCAAAATCTGCATCAATTACTTGAAAGGAAACCAACCCATTCCTGAAAGTTTGGCAGCAGAAACATTCATTGTTGAGAAAGGGGAAGGGAAGAAGAAGACTAATGAACTCCCTCCTCCCCAGTATTTTGAAAGGTCTCATGTCGGTGGCTACTTTTTTTTTTTAACGGAGTTCTTAGAAACTCTCATTAGCCCCCTCAATAAATGCTACTTTAAGGGCTTGTAACTTTGTCATTAAATCTTCACTCCGAGATGAATTAAGGTTGTAGCCAAGAAGTGCCCTCCCCACCCCCAGTGAGCTTCTTTACGATTACCAAAAAGCAGGAAAATAGATTTGTGGGCGATTTTTAGTACTCGTTTATGCGCCTTCCTGTCAAATAGTGATTAATTCAGGGCCACTTAAGTTTTTCTAACTTTCATCTATAATGGGCATGTTGACATTTTTATTTGAATCTCTTTACGCCATCCAAAATAATCTCCTTCAGCAACAGAAACTGCTGGTTAATTGCCACAGAGCAGCTGTTACCTCTTCTCAGTAGACAGCCTCTTTCAGGATGGTTTTGAGCTCGGTGCCTGTGGAAAGCACGGGCCAGCGACAGCAGCATGTCAGGTGGATTGATTGAATGGCCTCCTTGTTCCTCACTAGCTGTGTCTACACTCAAATCAGGGCCAAACAAAGCCCTTCGCATTTAAATACAGCATTTTCTTTGGCCCTGGGCCCTCGCTGTCTTGTTTTTTTTTCATTCTTCCACACTCTAAAACAAATACAAGTAAGCCCCATTTTAACATGACTTATTTTTACCTAGATTTGCATATTCCTTGGGTCAGACTATGTCCTGGAAATGGAAGTTCATGCACAATTAATCTGATTTTCTGGTTAATTGAAGGCTAACCAGGAAAATGCCTTGAACATTTACTCCTGCTGCAGAGTCCTCTGAGAATGTGTTTAGACACTTCCACAAAAGCAGAAACTCGGCATTGAAGGAGAAATAAGCATCTGTGTGCACAGACCCTGCGAGGTCTTTTAAATCTAAAGGCAGCGTCTTTAGATTTAACCAAATTACCTGGAATTTTCTGCACAACCCATTCCAGTTTTGAACAATTTTTGTGCTTGGGTATTTCCTTCTCGTGTGTCCTGCCAGCAAGTTTTAAAAAAAATGTTTTCTTTTTCTTGGTGATAGGGTTGCCAACAGGCCTTCAGGATCCCATGTTGGCCGTTGTCCTGTAGATGTAGAAGTCCCAGAGTCTGGGTGTGACTGGGTGACTCTGTTGGAACCCTGAACCATCTGTAACCATCACAGACTCTCCAATCCTGTTTTCTTATCATCTGCTCCTCTCCGAGGGTGAGCTGAGCTCAGCGGTTCCGGATATTTAGGATCCAGTAAGATGAGGTCCTGTTCATCCACCTTGTGTTTTAGTGCATTGTAAGCATAGCCCTTTTTTTTTTAATTATAAAAGTAATACGTGTCCTAATAAGTTCAAACAACGCAGAAAAGTAAAAGAAACTGAAAAAGGCTTCTAAAATCCTGCAGAAATAAATATTTTACAATTAAAAAAAAAAAAAGGTAACAGCATCATCAGGCCCCGGCCATGTGGAGGTCAGATAGCCCTGAATCTAGATGTGATTACAGGTCGGACTTCCGCAGGTTAGGCCTTCGGCCCTCCGTCCTGCTTCTTCTGTCTTCCAAGCATTAATAGAAACTCCAGTCAGCCACCCAGCTCCTCTGGGAGGCCCAGATGATTACAGTGCTGTCCAGGGACATCTAAGGATCATGATGGCCAAATACTCCTCCAGGCTGCAGACCTCTATCTTTGCATAAAGTGGGAGACCAGAAACATGCTCATTCGTGCTGTATTTATTTAGCCAAAGGTAAGGAGTTACACAGCACATGTGCCGTCAAACATCTGCCCTCTTCGCTGCCCAGCCTAGATGTGGC
>NW_011901505.1:0-922 GCF_000151845.1 Pteropus vampyrus | reverse complement strand
GTTTGAGTCCAGGAGCCACGCGTGTATGTTGTGGGTGGTTGTGCCATTCTGCAGATCCCAAAGGCCTTGTCTTACGACTCTTGCAAAAAGAAATGTCTAAAAATACCCTGAAACTAAGGACATCTTAAACACCGTGTCTAAAGTGAAATGCCAGGGTAGAAACGGCATTTCGGTGGTGCCGGCCAGCCTTTGAGGCCAGGGCAGACCCTGAGGCCAGCATTCTGAATTCCGGGGCTCCAGTCACCCAGCCACTTTTTAAGGTGGTTGAGCTGAAAATGCCTCAATCTTTTGGCCACTGCCTTGGAACCAGGAAACCTTTGCACTTCACATGTGGTCTTGCCTACAGGGCGGCTGTTCCACCCTTTGCCCAAGGTCACAAAGATAGTTAGTGAGAGACCTGAGACCAGCACCCTGGCCTACCTGGCACCATGGGAGGGCGCCTGGGCTATGTATCCCCTTTCTTCTCCCTCCCTCCCTCTCCCCTGCTTTTCCCCCAGTGTTCCTCAGAAGACATGGCGAGAGTCCACCTTCTCCATATGGGTAGGGAAATGACACAGGAGAGATGACTTAACTGAACCCGAGAAACTCAGAGGGCACTGATTTCTGAGGCCATTGACTGAGGCGCCATGAGTCTGGGGGTGGTGACTGTCCAGCCCTGCTCCAGAGAGTGGCCCCATGACGTAACTGAGGGCCTTGACACCAGCTCCTTAAATCAGGGGCTCCCCACTGCCATTGTTTCTAATGGCCTTAATCCCAGGCCTGAGGGGCAAGTTAAATAATTTTTCTTTTTTAACCACCAAAGAAATCTTCATGTTTAAGTAGAGGAGAGAGAGAAAAGTAAATCTCTCAGAGCATACATAATCTCCTCTTGATCTGGTCTCCCCGGCCCGGGGCTTGCAAAGCTAAGCCTTCAGGATGGTTC
>NW_011901504.1:1852-3322 GCF_000151845.1 Pteropus vampyrus | reverse complement strand
ATTACCTCTCTTACTTAATATTTAACTCAGCATATATGTTGTAAGAAATAAAATAGAGAAAAATGTGGGCATGACTGGTGATAAAATGCTTATCATTATTTGGAAAAAAATATAAAAATCATAAGAAGTTAATTTAGTCTAAGTGATTGATTAACAGATGAAGGAGAGCTGTCTCCTTTTAATCCCAGTAAGGTGACCTATTTCCAGGAAGATTGAGACAAGTGATAGCAGATCACTGACCATTCAAAAATTAGTGACCACAGGGATTTGACATAGAGGTGAAGCTACTGAGTGAAAAAATTAGAGCTTAGACAAGTGATTTTAATGTGATTTTAAATAATGTATAATGAGAGAAGATTTACATTTAATATTAATTCTAAAGGACAATAATTTAGTGCTTTTTTCTGTGATAATCATTACAGTTAGTATAGAATGCAAAATTGAGAACTTGAGGCCATGATACATCTAAATCTTACAAAAAGTTTAACTTCTGCATTAAAACTAAACTGTAAGTTATTTAAATGTGATCTAATATGAGATTACAACTAAAATTAAGATTATAATTATAGTATGCTAACTATTATTAAAAACTAGAGTCTTTTATGAATTGGTTTTAGTGAAAGTCAGGTAGTAATCTAAAAAAATAGATCTAAAAATAATAGTTTCCACTAGAATTTTCTGGGTAAGTTTAATATAAAATACCTGACACTTTTTTTTTAAATAAGAGTTTAACAATTTAATGAAACATTATCTTAATTTAGGTCATATATCTTAACAGTCTTAATTTTTATAACACTGGATTAATGTATATTTGTATTTAACCAAAGGACTCTGAGACTTTGCAGTTTTCTTGCTATATTGTCTAAAACTACAATCAGGATTTTGTAATATGTATTTGAAGTGAGGTTTCCATTACAATCCATGATCTAAAAAAAGACTTCAAACAAATCCTCAAGAGTTCATTGCAAAACATACGCTATTCCAAGATAATAGTTTTCTTTTAGATGCCTCTGAAGGACTATTAAGACCTCATAACTGAAGCTGGGCCAAAATAATATGAACTGGGAAAATGCTGCCATGATACATTGAGCTGGTAAGAGAATCCTATACATGATAGGAAAACATAGCTCAGAAAAGGGAGTAAGATAAGTTAAGAAATTTCATAAGCGCACAAAATAGTAGAGTTAAAAATTGCATTGACTAGAACCGCTTCCAGGAAAATAGAATAGAGGCACTTTTTCCTATTCCTCCCACTAAGCACAACTAAAAATCCTGGATGTTATACGTAAAACAAACATAAATACACAAAGGTGCACAGGAGAAGCCATACTGTCTAGAGCATTCAGGACCTGAGGAAACCTGGCGGTGAATTTCCTTGTTCCCAGGGTTTTCTTTGGCCTCATGTACCACAGACATAGAGCTACAGAAGCCAGAAAACCAGAAATGCCAAAGGACACAAACAGAAAAATC
>NW_011901504.1:0-303 GCF_000151845.1 Pteropus vampyrus | reverse complement strand
TCTAACATTGGTAGATTTGACAAATTGTGATCTTATATTGATACAGAATTATCTTTCAAATCAATTTTTGTTTCCTAATGGTAGATATAGTCCATCATGTCTTTTGAAATGAATTTTGATGCTTTAAAATATGTTTATCTATTTGGTGACGGACAGAGAGGAGGGGGGTTGGGAAGCGGGAGATTGGGGTGAAGTACAAATTAGTAGCTGATAGTTGGGCATGGGGAGCATGGAAGAGGGAATGTAGTTAGCATTAATATGATGGCTAAGTGGAGGGCCAGGGGAAAGAGGAAACAATTTGGG
>NW_011901503.1:1279-3906 GCF_000151845.1 Pteropus vampyrus | reverse complement strand
AGAACAGCTTTTCTGCCACAGGACTTCAAGGATTCAGTGAGATGCTGGGGGAAGGAGCCCAGAGCTGGGCACCGAGCCTGTGACCACTGAACTGTCCTACCACTGCCGTGGCTGACCTCGGGCAAGCCCGTCACTCTCCAGGGCTCGATCTCACCATCCCAACCTGAATACCCTTCTAGCTTGACACTGGGCTGCCTGCCTGGGAGAGGTGGCTGGCAGATCCTGGCTGGACTCAGCCTCCCCTAGTCCCAGCCTTGCCCCGTCCCCACCCTCCGTGAAGAGCCCGGAGCAAGTTCAGGGCAACCTGTGCCAACCCAGACATCCTTCACCAGAAGACGGACTTCTGGGAGGAGAGAAGAAGGCGGCCACATGCCAAGATGCCCGCCAGCCTGGCCCAAGTCGGCAAAGCAGGAGGCATTCTCCGTGCCCCCAGGACGAGCCATGTCACCAGCTTCCAGTGGATGTGCCAGGCCAGCCTGCCACCCACTCAGTGCTAAGGAAACTCATGCAAGTCTGAATTGTCAGAGCTGGAACGATGGCAAGAACAGATACTATGTTCAGTGCCACACGTGCATGATTTCAATGTGGAGACTATAATTACCACCTGAGGCTCAGAAAAGTTAGATGACTTGCCTTGGCCACGAGCTAGCAGGTGGCGGTGCTGGGATTGAAGCCCAGGCCAACTGTGGAGCACCTGCACTCTGGTCCCTGCACACGCTAGCCTCTGGGAGACCAAGACCATCTCCCCCTCACCTTACACGCCTTCCAGAAAACAAAATCCCCGGGGAGTCCTCACCAATCGGTATTCCATATGTCTGTACTTCAGGGCTACAGCCTGGCGGATCTGCTTCTGGAACTCCTCCCTGAACTGGTAACTCACCTGAGCCGGGTTCATTATAGTTTTTTTTTTTTTTTTTTAAATCCTAGCTTCACCTACGCTGCAAGAATTCTGCTGGACTTTGGGATTTCCTCATTGTAGGATTGCAGCTCCTATCACTTCCGCTGCCTTCATTCAGGTCCGATAGAGCTAGGCTGCAGTTCCACACTTCGACCAGGAGGCGCCGCTGTCAGGATTCAGACTCAACATGTGCTTCCCAGACCGGTTCTCTCACCGGCATGTTCTTGATGAGACACAGACAGGGGAGGGGTTTTCTTCCCAAATGACAGGTGAGGGAGCTGAGGGCAGGAGGCTCGCCCTAGGCTCCACGCTGAGCTGGCTCTCAGCCCTGATTCTTGGAACTCTGGGCTCTCTTGGGATGACCAGCACCCCAGAGAGCTTCCTCCACCCAGGGTTGAGGGTCATCTGGGAGTCCGCCGTGGCTAGGAAGGTTGAGTCCCCAGCTTCAATGAAAACATCCCGAGGCAGGTGGTAGGGAGACTAAGCGGATCCTACCAGGTCCTGGGGACAGATACTCAAACCCTCTCCAAAGAACACTTAGTTACGGGAGGAAAGAGAACATTCATTCCTTTATTATGGGTGCCTTTATTATTATTCCTAATAATATCCAGCGCCTTTGGGTGCCTGCCCACAGGAGGGAGGGAGCCAAGGCCTGGAAGATCGACTTTGCCCAAAACGTTAGAATAGAAACCAGAGCCTTAGGCCCTGAATTCCAGCGGGTTATCTCGTTCTGCATGGGCGCCCACAGGCGCTGTGTACTCAGAGGAAGGCATCTGGCTGTCTTAGCGGCTGCCCAGGAGCCACGGGGGAAGGTAACATGGGCCATGGGAAAGTGCTTGCACAGCAGGTGAGTCTGGGCCTGGTCCCCTACTGCGTGTCAGGCTCCCGGACCCTGGGCCAGGGAAACCAGTTACCATCAGGGCCGACCCACCACACAAGCCCAGAGTTGATGGGGGCACGAGTGAGCACTCGAGACTGCTCAGTGCTGAGTGGGGGCCTCCCTCCTCCCCCCTACACTGTGCCCGGCCTGGGGTCTGGGCACGCAGTGGGCAGGATTCAGCACTCACTAGCACTGGGCAGAGCCAGAATTACTTCTGGGCACAGCATACAGGTGGCTCCACCTGGGACAGGCCCCGTAGCTCCAGCTAAGCGGGGGGAGTTTAGAATGGAGACTCGCTCTAGTTCCTGTCTACTGCCAAAGCCCCCAACCCCTCTGTGGCAGTTTCTGCCTCTACCGGCTCCCTCTCCCACCTGAGCCTAAGCTAAGAGGACCCGGGCCAGTTCCTGCCCCCTGCTTGGCTCCGGAGGCGAGACCCTCCCCAGACACGGCGAGTGAAGGCACCGGGCACTGCTCGCAGCAGTCTACGGGGACTTCCACTGAGCCCCAAGCCTGTGGCAGCTGTGACAGGTGAAGAAACTGAGGCTTGGGAAGCTGGGAGGCTGACCCAAGGCTTCGCCCCGGGTGCCTGCCTTCGGGGCTGGAGTGGGCTGGCCTCCAGAACATGCCCTCTCTTGTCATCAGGCGCCGGCTGGGAGGGAGGGACAGATCAAAGCCCAGGCACTATTTGATCCATTCCTGGGGAAGGACGGGTTTGATCCTGCCCAGATGCGCAGCCAGACCGCGAGGCTCCGGAGCCGGCGCCCCACTTCTCAGAGAGGAACACTGAGGTGGCGGGTGGCGGCGCCTGCTCAGGAAGGGCCCTGGCAGGATGGGAGAGGCGTTTCTTTC
>NW_011901503.1:0-599 GCF_000151845.1 Pteropus vampyrus | reverse complement strand
ACGCAGTGGGCAGGATTCAGCACTCACTAGCACTGGGCAGAGCCAGAATTACTTCTGGGCACAGCATACAGGTGGCTCCACCTGGGACAGGCCCCCTAGCCCCAGCTAAGGGGGGGAGTTTAGAATGGAGACTCGCTCTAGTTCCTGTCTACTGCCAAAGCCCCCACCCCCTCTGTGGCAGTTTCTGCCTCTGCCGGCTCCCTCTCCCACCTGAGCCTAAGCTAAGAGGACCCGGGCCAGTTCCTGCCCCCCGCTTGGCTCCCGAGGCGAGACCCTCCCCAGACACGGCGAGTGAAGGCACCGGGCACTGCTCGCAGCATTCTGTGGGGACTTCCACTGAGCCCCAAGCCTGTGGCAGCTGTGACGGGTGAAGAAACTGAGGCTTGGGAAGCTGGGAGTCTGACCCAAGGCTTCGCCCCAGGTGCCTGCCTTCGGGGCTGGAGTGGGCTGGCCTCCAGAACATGCCCTCTCTTGTCATCAGGCGCCGGCTGGGAGGGAGGGACGGATCAAAGCCCAGGCACTATTTGATCCATTCCTGGGGAAGGACGGGTTTGATCCTGCCCAGATGCGCAGCCAGACCGCGAGGCTCCGGAGCCGGC
>NW_011901502.1:1312-3981 GCF_000151845.1 Pteropus vampyrus | reverse complement strand
GCTTGGCTCATAGTGAAGAAACTTTAGATGACTCTTATTTACTGCCAACACTGGATTGTCTTCAAAAGACTCAGAAGTACATTGTTTAAAAAGAAAGCCCAGAACTTTGTAGTAGTTCCCCAGGATCAATTTTATTTCTTATAAATAATTATTAGATAGACAAATATATATTGCAGGTGCAGATTAATGATTACTTGGGCAATCTGTACAACAATAATTTTTGTTTGTCTGTTTACCAGAATAAAGAATAAATTCTGTTCTGCTTTCACAGTAGAATTCATGCTTTATGAAGAGGTCACTTGGAAAGTGATTTTAATCCTTTACAATCTGACAAGATGAATTGTTAAAACAAAGAACAAAGAAAATATTTTATTCAAATCTAGTTTTTAGTTCTATAAATTACCATAGGCCATGCCAATGATTCAAATGATGTAAATGTGTTTTTATATATATTCTGAGAATTTTATTAATGCACAGTCATATATTCTTATTTACAAATTGATTGGCATATTAAATAATCTTTTCCATCCTTATTTAATTACAAACTATGGACGACTTTATTTTCAATAAAACTAGCTTTCATAATCTGTGTTTAATGCTTTTACCTACTTAATCAATATGGTGTCAAATATCCAAATACTTGCTTTTTACTTATATGGTCTTTGTTTACTGTATTTTCAATTTTAAACCTATTTTGAGTGACAAATATACAGAGCTCAAGGATAGTTAAAGTATAAGGCTGAGATTCATAAATCTAACTGCTATCCTTTTCTTTGTCACAACTGACAGTAACCTTGAAAAAAAGTCACTTAATCTCTTTGTGCCTCCATCACTTCACTATAAAACTTGGATAATGATACTTATCTCACTGGATAAGAGGGAGATGTTAATGTGTGTAAAGCTTTGGAGATCTTTAGATAAAGTAAACTATCACAGAATTGCTAACATAAAGAAATCACAACTGTTATATTTCTTCCTCTGATCCTTCATGTATATCATTACAAGTACTTCATCCATGTTACTTTATTTAAATTAATTACTGGAAAATGTAATATACTGTATGTAGAAGGATTTTGATGTAATATATATCAATTGCTCCATTAAAATGAATAAACTTTCATTTACCTGCAATTCTTTAAGGATAAGATTTTCATATACGATACACTCTTACAGAATATATCTGAGCACCTGCCTTATGTGGATCTAGAGAATCACTACCCTATTGTTCTATTGATCAATTTCTAATATTTACATATTAACCAATAGTAATTATTAAAATATATAAACATCCATAATTTTTGTACTATACACCTTGTATTTTCTCAAATTATTTTATTTATATGACTTAATTTTATTTATATGACTTTATTCCAAAAAGAAGGACAGACTCTTAGGAAGAAAGAGAGCTTCAGGAGATAATTGGTAAACTGGACAAAGTTTCTGTGCTTAGGGATCTTATATTATAGTGAAATACAACCCTGTCTATAATACAGACCCTGAGATGCAAAGATCTAGTACAAATTAAAAATGAGGAAAGCATAAAAGTGACCCAATTTGGCTGGGAAATTTGAAAACACTTTATGACAAAGAAGTGAATTTAATGTGGACCTAGAAGGATAGGTGCTTAGAATGGCTTTCAGGGGAGAAAAGGGCAGGAGTTGAAAAGAGGTCATTCCAGACAGATATAGCAATATGAACTATAGAGACAGTGGGGATAATTGGATTCAAGAATAGCAGAAGCAAAACGGCAGTATATAATTGTCAATGGCAAGGTGGATGCAATTACTGTAAGAAAGAGTAAGATTGGAATGGCCAGCAGGGGGCCAGTGACACATAGGCATATATAATGAAGGCAAATAAACCATTATGTTATTAGGGGTCAAGAGATGGGCAAGCAATGAGGTTATTATTTGACTAAACATTAGAAACAATAAACAGCTAGTGAGCAGAAGGCTGATGTTAGCCACCACTGAGGAGAATCATAATCCAGTTTCTTGACCTGCGATAGATCTTCCAAGGGTTATTAGATATGTCAAGAACCTAAAAGAATGTATAGACCTTTGTTAGAGAGAGATGACACACCAGTCAGATGGTAAATGCATTTCTGCCCTAAGTTTGCCAATGTGTAAGAACACCAATTGGTGGCCATTTTTCTAGTCATGGGTTCTTAATAAGGATAAACCCTCAGTAGCTGGCAGAATCTTCACATTGGCTTTCTCTGAAATAAGAACTAAGATTTCACTGTAGGAAAGGCCAAGTGACAGCTTTTGAAACTGTACACAAATCTTTGGTCCAAATAGAAAATCAGAAGCAATAAATCTTAAGTCGAATGGCAGCAATTGGTGCTATTCTCAAAGACTTAAAGGAATTAGGTGTGGTAATCTTATCACACCACTGTTTAACTCATCAAAATAATCTCTGGATTAGCAAATGATAGAATGCTCTGTTAGGGTAACCAAGTGATAGCTCCAATCATTGCTGATATGCTGGATATGGATTTGGTACTAAAACAAATCAGGAAAGCTTCTGGCACTTATATGCAGCTATTGATCTGTGAAAATGTGTTCTTCTTGTCCCCATGGAGAAAGAGGAACAGAACAATTTGTATTTCTTTGGAATGGACAGTAATACATCTTCATTGTTTTATTTTATAACTATATTTTCTTACT
>NW_011901502.1:0-302 GCF_000151845.1 Pteropus vampyrus | reverse complement strand
AAAATCAGAAGCAATAAATCTTAAGTCGAATGGCAGCAATTGGTGCTATTCTCAAAGACTTAAAGGAATTAGGTGTGGTAATCTTATCACACCGCTGTTTAACTCATCAAAATAATCTCTGGATTAGCAAATGGTAGAATGCTCTGTTAGGGTAACCAAGTGATAGCTCCAATCATTGCTGATATGCTGGATATGGATTTGGTACTGAAACAAATCAGGAAAGCTTCTGGCACTTATATGCAGCTATTGATCTGTGAAAATGTGTTCTTCTTGTCCCCATGGAGAAAGAGGAACAGAACAAT
>NW_011901501.1:3116-5485 GCF_000151845.1 Pteropus vampyrus | reverse complement strand
TGACACTTTTGCAAATTACAGAGAACAGGACTTCTAGGAGTGTACACTTCAACCTAAAGCATTCATCTTTTATTTAAATATACACTGTGTCATAGATTTTAACAGGACTTATCTCTGCCTGTGGATAGAATTTAGGAAGAAGAGGGCCTGATGCAATTAAAGACAATTATTTAAAACTAAAGATCTGATCACACTTAAACCCTTTAGTAGTTTCCCATTTTTCTTAAAAAACAGACTACAGTACTTGTGGTGGCCCTCGAGGCCCTGCCTTGTCTGTCACCAACTTACTCTAGGTCCCTGTCTATCTCTGTGGGCGCGCCTCACATTGACCTTAGTATTGTCACATGGTTAACAACTGCTCATCCTTAGCAGTCTGCCCAAACATTACTTCCTCAAGGCAATCTTTCCCTGTCTCCCAAGCTACATTTCCCTTTTAAGGTGCTCCTACCACCCTGTACTTCTCATTGGTTGCCATTATCACAGTTACAATTAATTGTGTAGTTGAATTAACTGTTAATGTGAGCTCTGTGAGGGCAAGACCCTTCTTAGCTGTTCACCACTCCATCTCCAGAACCTAGTGTAATGCTCGGCACATAGTAGGTGCTCAAAAAAAATGTCTGTTGAGATGATGACTAAATGAAAGGAAAACAAACAAACAAAATTCACAGAAGTGAATGAAAGCTGGATATGGCCACTTTCAGTTCCAGCACTTCGATGATTCTCATTTTAGGAACCGAAACATAGATGTCATCATCATTCATCATTTCCTTTGCCTTCATCCTTTAACAATAACACTCTAAATCCTATTGACTGTTATTGAAAAATATGTCATTCTTCTCCTATATCCTGTCATCTCCTCTAGGAGCTTCCTCTTTCTACTCTCACCTACTCTAGCCTGCCTTAAGAACCACTCCTAATTTTTGTCTAAAGCAGTGGTTCTCAAATCCAGCTGGGCTCAGGATCATCTCCTATGGAGTCTACTGAAAACATATATCCAGAGAGCTGATAAATGGGTCTGCATTGAGATTTGAGAATATATTTTTTGCAAAGCTCCCAGGTGAATCTCATGTGCTCACTGTTCTAATGCACTGCTTTTATCCTGACCCTTGACCCTGCTCAAACACCTTCTAGGATTCTCTGTGCTTACTCCAACACTGCCTTTCACACTTTCCAATCCACTGCCTTTCACACTATCCAATTGAGTGGGACTCTAGGGTCTGGGTCTGTTACCCAAAGTAGCCTTGTGAAACATTTCATTTTATCTTTAAAAAGCCAAGCCAACTTTCTATTATAGTTCATAATATATGTGAACACACACCTGCTCCCAAAAATCTTTGTGCAGTGGACCTCCAGAGATGCACTGTGTTTATTTATCTGGGGGCTTCTCCTTCCCTACTCCACCCTGTCCTCTGCCATGGACTCCCAGGGTATGTGAACTCTAGCCTGAGAAGATGAACCTCCAAAAAATGTCCCAGCACACAGTGCCAGAGTGGAAATGGGTCTGAACATGGAAGTGGAAATCCCACATCCCAGCCCTGGCTCAGCCACATGCTTCTGCAATATGAGAATATACAGATTTATAAAGCTTTTAACTTTTAGAAGCATTTTCGCATTTGCCAGTTGTATCCATTTCAGATTAGTGTCAGGGATGTTAAGCATTGTGGCGTGCTTTGTTCTGAGACTGGCAACCTCTGGCCATCACATATGCTCTCGCTCAGCAGTTATTCACTGGGGGGTTGCTATAGGCAAGAAGGAACCTGGGTAATAGGAGGGATATTCGGACAGAGAATTGACCACCAAAATTCTTTATCTGCGGACCCTTCCAGCCCTGAGTTTCTCTTCTGTGGCTTCTCTCAACTCTGGTAAAAGCCCCGTGAAGTGGACAGCTGAGACATTCTCCCTATTGGACAGATGCAAAAACTGAGGTTCAAAAAGATGACTCTGCTATTCACCCTCTCTGAAAGAGACCACTCGGCGCCACCTCCTTGCGAAAACTCCCCTGCCACATCCCCTCTCTGACCACCTCTCTGACTGAGTTACCTCTGCCCTTCTCAGTCGTGGCTTTTAGAAGATTTTACCCCACTAACTTAAGTGCCTCCTCAATGTTCATATGAGTCTTGTGGTCAGGGGCTGTCCTTTCATCTCATTTCCAGTGTCTGACACACAGCACATGTTTAATAATAATGGCCAACGAGCGCTCATCATGACTCAGGCAGTTTACATGCATACATCGAGCCATTTAATCCTCTCAACAAGCATGAAGTTGATGCAGTTTAGCCTTCATGTCCATAAAATGTGCCATTAATTTTATAGGGGGTGGAATTCCATCCAAAAATATTGCCTATAGCTCTAGGTTCAGAGTGTCTGTA
>NW_011901501.1:0-2046 GCF_000151845.1 Pteropus vampyrus | reverse complement strand
CATGGCGAAGGGAGCAGTGTGGAGCGGGGAAAGTGTGCTCGCTATCCAGGAGACAAGGATCCCAGTCATACCCAGCTCCTTGAATCCCCTTTTTGGGCTTTAACTTCTTCATCTGTTAAGTCAAAGAATTATAGTGCAAGGATCTACACACCTCAGCCCGTGGACTAAATCCAGCCTGCCACCTCTTTTTTGTAAGTAAAGTTTTATTGGAACACAGCCATGCTCATTCATTATGTATTGTATATGGCTGCTTCCTCACTACAAGGGCAGAGTTGAATGGTTGCAATATAAGTCATATATGGCCTGCAAAGCCTAAAATACATACCACCTAGACCTTTACAGGAAAAGTTTGCCAACCCTGAGTTAGATTGTAGAGTTGAGAGTGTCTGCCTAGAGCACTGTGGTGAGAGGGATTCTGAGGGTGTGTCCAGACTGAGGAATGAAGCACTGTCCTTAGACCACACAAGAGTATGTATTCAAGAGCAGTGTTGGAAGAATGCCATTTACCAGTGTTTTTCACACTTTTAGCCCCAGAATCCTTTTGCAAACAAAATCTTAAGCAACAGAACTGCTTTGGGTGAAGTAGAAATGAGAACGCTGAGTACATCACAGTCCATCCTTCCTATGCCCAAGGCAACACCTAAGGAAGCTACACAGATCCCACAGCTCCATCAGAACAGCATTTGAATACCACCTATCTAATCCTATGCCCCTCATTTTACAACTGGGGAAACGGAGGCTCAAGGAGTAGCATCTTGCCTAAGGTCACACGATCCACTGCCAGTTGGTTTTCCACGGAACCACTAATGTGGCCATGAGCTATCAGCAGAGCATGGACATCTCCCTCCTAGAGAGAAAACCTGTCCATCGCCTTTGAGGGCCTCCGGGCCTCCCTGAGTGCATCGTCAGCCATGATGCGCCCTCGCTGACCTGGTGGCCCACAGGGTTCAGGGCTGGGACGCAGCGAGGACACATTGCTGACACCCGCCCATGCGTCACAGTGGTTTGGTCAAGGCTTGCGAGACTCTTTTCTGAGACCACCAGAGTCAAAAGAAGAAAATAAAAATTGAATTGGACCATATTTTTAAGCTTCACTGATACCAAAACACATTTTTTAAAAATTAGGACATATCTTACAATTGATATATTAATTCGTTCCTTTTTCTCCGGGGTTTTTTATTTTTCTTTTTAAGCTGTTTTTTGATAGATAAAATATGTTAAAATCAGAGTCATCTTAGAATGGAGAAATTATGATAATTTATACTAAAGCTTTCTTTTGAAGATGAAATCAGATTCATTCATTTGTAGAATAAATATTTATTCTTCCTGCCAATTCTTGTTGAAGGGCTTGCTGAGAGTAGATCCAACTGATATGAAACCAAGGAGGAGTTTTTTTTAGCTCCACTTGAACTAAGAAAACTGATCTAGGAGTGTGCTGAAATGCCAGAGAGACCGGTCACATTTCCTCACCTCCGGCCAGCAACTAGGTGCAGCTCTAAGGGGTCAGAGATGAGAAGCTCAGGGTCCCTGCACCCCAGAATCTCCTAGTGAGGCACAGAAAGTAAGACTTGGTCACCAATGCCCATGACATTAGATCATATCTGGTCACTGTCTATCAAAGAGAATATATAAAGGACCAGAGGGCTCCAGGGACACTTTCTAGCCAAGAACCTCAAAAGCACTGTGGTGGGGGTGGGGGGCGGGGAGGAGGGGGCATTCAAGGTGCAGAAAATGGCAGAGGGGAAAGAAGAAAGGCACAGAAATGTGCTTAGGGCACAAATCAGGTCAGCATACCTACAGCCCAGAGAAGCAGGTAGAGGTTAAATGAAACCCCAGAGTCCTTCCCAAGAGAGGGGCCTTATCCTCTAGGTCCCTAACTGGGTGTGTCCCAGTCCGTGAGAGACAGTGTTGCTCCAGATTTGTAACTAATAATAGTGGCGGCATAATGTGGGAGCTGAGTGCATTGGCTGTGGTGTCAAATTGCCCGAGTTTGAATCCCAGCTCTACTCCTTCCACTTAACCCCCTGAGTCTGAGTTTCTTCAACT
>NW_011901500.1:4236-4589 GCF_000151845.1 Pteropus vampyrus | reverse complement strand
CATCATGGTCCTGGCCTTGGAGCTCGGCCGCGACTTTCCTGGTGGGCACCCTTCAGGGACCTCAGGTGTGAGAGGGGGACCAAAGCACTGAGGAGCCCTAAAGGCAACGGCCGTCTCCGGGAGGCACGTGCTGCTCGCCCCTCGCGGGCCCTTGGGTCGTGGTCTCGAGCAGCCTCTCCCAGCACATCTCCAGGGAGGGCCTCTCCCTCGAAGACGGTGACTGGGCTCTGAGTTTGACAGCACAGCTAAGGACACGCTGGCCTGCCTCCCTGCCCGGCCTCAGCAGCAGCCTCCATTTTCAGCCGCTGGCACCTCAAGAACTTGGTGAGTGTCCCTCTGAAATCTGTCGTGAG
>NW_011901500.1:0-1091 GCF_000151845.1 Pteropus vampyrus | reverse complement strand
CAGCGCGCCTCGCGACTGCCGGGGGCTTGGCGACCCCGCCCTCCGTGCCCTATAAAAAGGCGTCGCCCCTTTCATGAGCCGCTGTCCAATCGCCGTAGCTGCTTCCGCGTGGACGTAGGCGTCCATTGGCTTTGCTGACGGGGGGCGGAACAGATAGGGAGGGGCCGGACCGCCTGCGCCTCCTGGCACCGTGCACCCCCAACCCTCGCCCTCCTGGCGCGCCCCTGTCCCGCTCCCAGCGCCCAGCGCCCAGCGCCCTCTGCCCCAGCGCTGCGGGCCGGAATCGCGCTTCAGCTGTCCAGGAGGCTGCTGGGGCACCTGGGGAGCATGCGGAGCTGGCCCCAGCCCCCACGCCCCGAGGAGCCGACGGCGGGCACGGCCTGGCGGAGTCGCGGTCAGAGCACCCGACCCGGACCGCGCACGGGTCCTGCACGGCGGAGAGCTCGGCGACCTCAGCCGCGCGGCACCGGCGCCTCCCGCAGTGTCGTCCCTCAGCTGCTCTTCCCGCTGCTCCCCAACCCCGAGCCGGCGCGTGCCTGCTTTGGCCCAAGCTTTCTCTCCGTACCGTAGGGGCCGCGCGTCCAGACTGGTTACTGGGCTTCAACGCGTTGAAGTCTAGCCGCGGTGCCTGTGGCCTTGAGGGACTTTTCAGGCATGTGTGGCTGCCAAGCGTCCTCCAGGACAGGGGCCGCCCCTCGCGCCGCCGTGGCATCCTACCGCCCAGCCCCAGGAGCAGCGTCGGGGGCGTGCAAGGTCAGGGGCCGGGGCCGGAGAAAGGGGCCAGACCTCCTACCCGCCTCCGACGCAGGGTTGGGGACACAGGCGGGGCACCGCTGGCGGAACCTGGCCAGGAGCGCGGAGTCTGTCGCTGGGTGGGGGTGGGGTTCGCCGTCAGTCTCTCCGGCTCCGCAGTCGCTCTGCAGATCGTCGTGGGGCCCTGCCGGGCGGGGCCTCGAACGGCTGCTCCCGGAGGCGCCAGCGCTCACGGGCAGAGGTCGGGTTCCCGGCTCGCGCTCTGAGGAGGAGAAGGGGCTGAGGCGCGACACGGAGCTGCGATCCCTCGGATCCTTTCCCCAAAGCTGGTCCAGTCT
>NW_011901499.1:8631-9375 GCF_000151845.1 Pteropus vampyrus | reverse complement strand
CTCGTGGCCTGCTTCAGGGACCAGAGATGGCTCACTCGAGAGGAAAGCATCTTTCTGCACGAAGCTGACGGGCTTTGTCTCTCTGACCCCCTGTGGGCTGAGCCAAACCTCAGAAGCAGCCCACGGGGTCGGGCGGGGGCCGGAGTCTGCGGGCCAGGGTTTCCCCGGAGTCGGAAGCGCACCGTGGTCACGCCCAGCAGGCGGGCAGCGTCGGAATGGTCACAGGTGGAGAGAGGACGTCTTAGGTGTGGGCGAGGGACCCCATCGCAACCCAACGCACTCGAGGCGCTGCCATGCTGCTTTCTCATGACGGGACCATCGTCGATCCGGAGCCTGCTCGCCCGGGTGGCTTGCCTTGCACACGCACCTGCCCTTGTGCCCAGTCACGCCCCCGAGCACGACAGCCTCTTCCTAAAGCCGCAGAAGGCGGCGCGGGCGCCGGCGGGCAGAAGTGACCCTCGTCCCCTGCGAAGCACCGCGCACCGCTTTGACGCATAAGTCCACTCTGCAAACCTCCGTGGTCGCGCGCTGTATCGAGTGACAGCTGGACACACGAGGGACGACTAGGAAGGCCCCGTCACCGTCGCCGGCTCTCCCCGCCTCCATGGCTGCTGGCGGGCGACCGAAGCGGCTGGTTAGGGAGCAGGTTACGGGACTCGTAGCCACAGAGGACGGAAAGCTGACTGCATTTCGTGGCGCTGCACCACACGATGCCAGACAGCTCGCGGTTTGGTTTTCCTTTTG
>NW_011901499.1:0-5646 GCF_000151845.1 Pteropus vampyrus | reverse complement strand
GAAGCACGGACGCTGCTTCAGCGCCTGGGGTCAGGGTGACCACAGCCCTTCCTCTGAACGGGCCAGAAAACACCCCCTCCCCCACCCCGGAGCAAGGCTGGCATCGACAGCTTGAGACCGATCGGGCTGAAGTGCCAGTGATTTGTTTTGCTGCCCGAAGGCCGGCAATTCTTGGGGTCTCTTGTCTGGACACCCCGTCATCAAGGGAAGGATGTGAATGTCAACCCTGGGCCATGGAAGCCCACACCTCCGAGATGGGAACATGAGAGGGCGGAACGCGGCTCCCCATCGGGGCACGCGGACGGTGACACTGGTCGCCACCAAGAGCGCAGTCGGCCTTCCGTGGGGGGACACGGGGCTGCGAGCAGCCCACGAGGGCCTGCACCTGGCGGGCCTGGCAGGGTGGCGCCGTGACTGCGGGGATGGCGATGGGTGGCACCGACTCCCTCGGTGCCTCTCGGGGCCCGGGGCACTTCCTGCACCTGCTGGCAAGTGCCCGAGAGCGAACCGAGGCAGCCCCAGCCAGGAGCAGGAACCCACGTCAAGGGCGCCCGAGGGCAACGCAGTGAATGGGGAGACGGCCGCCTCAGTCCCAGACCCCGAGGGGGCCCTTTGCCCACCTCCATTCGACGGCCCGCCACGCCACGCAGGAAGACGAAAATGACGAGGTCGGTGTCTGCACACCGAGGGCGACACACGCAGCTCAGGGGCGACCTCGACGGGTCTGCAGATTCGCAGGCCCTAAGCGGGCTCTGGGGCCTGCTCCCCCAGCCTGTGCTGACTGGCCGGGCGCCCGGCACCCTCCCAGCTGGTCAGGGTCTCCATCTGCCGACATAGTCTGCATCTCACGACCGCGCAGAGGAAGGTCTGAGGAGGGACTGTCGGAGCTGGACACCTGCATCGGGCAGTGGCAGAGCCAGGGCATTTAACTTGGAAAAGAGAAAATGTGCCTGAAGAGCTTGTACATATGAAGAAAACATACTTCTGGGTAGACCGCTGACAGCAATCGGCTTCCTGTAACTGTGTGGAGAAGGTGGGGGGAGACGGTGAGCTAGGAAACCAGGAGCAGGAACAGGCCCGCCTTCCGTGAGCAGGACTTAGGGGGGTCCAGAAGAGGCGGGGCGGGCTGGCTGGCTCAAAGAGAAATGTATTCCACGCTTCAGTTTTAACCGTCAGTGAAATATTCCCAAAGGTAGAAATGGCTCGGAGAAAAGACCACCCTACGTGTGTGGTTGTAAGGCCTCAGGAAAATCGAGGGCAGCGCCTTTGATGCCCTCGTGACAGGAGGAAGGGGCTTCTCGCGGAAGCCTGGCTCATCCGATGCCCACGGGTCTGTCAAGAAGACAATCACGGGAGCACAGAAAAACCCCAGTATGATTCGCAGGAGACCCACAGCAGTTTTAAGAGCATTATGTTAATAAAAGCATCTTCATAGGTGCAGAAAAAGCATTTGATAAAATTCGACTCGTTCACTTTCAAAACTCTCAGCAAGCAAGGAACGAAAGGGGACGTCTTCGGGGAGACAGCGGCGTTCACGAGAAGCCCGGGACATCGCGCTTGGTGGCGAGAACGTGGACACTTTCCCTCTGGGGCGGGGCCGCGGCGAGGATGGCCATTCTTTCCACTTGCGTCCAACACAGACGGGAGGTTATAGCTGGTGACTAAAGCTGGAAGGAGGCATGAAAGGCATAAAAATGGGAGAGGAGGAAGCAAAACTCGTTTCTACCCACAGGTGATGGCATTATGCACGTGGAAAACCCTAAGTCATCCTCGAGGAAACCACGAGGACCAGTTAGTAAAGTAGTTAGTATCCTCGTGAGATTCAGGGATAAAGCTAAAAAAGCTGGTTGAATCCAGGCCACGAAAGAAACGCCACGTGTGAGAAACTGTCGCAGGTCAGAGGGGACCAGCGGAGGCGATGACCGGTGGTCTTATCCTGGGACAGAATAAGGACGTTCGTGGAAAAACTGGAGAAATCCGAATAAAGTCTGTAGTTTAGTTAATAGGATTCGCCGCGGTCAAGGGCGTAATTTTGACAATCGTACCTGTTACCCAAGATGTTAATATGGCATCCGGGTCAAGGGCCTATGGGAACACCGTACTGTCTTCACGGCTCTTTACATCTAAAATCAAACCAAAGTGAAAAGCTTAAAATGCCATTGGTGGAGGCCTCCTGGGCGGCAGAAGCAAGTCTACCTTCAGAGTGGCTTTTGCTTTGTGCATCTAGAAGTTATTCGGGGAGCTAAGCCCTTACGCGTCCTTCTAAAGATTCTGAAGGTACCCAATACCCTAAAATAAATCTCTTGCTGCTTAAAAAACAGCAAATAGAAAATGAAAAGGCAAGCCGCAGGCTGGGAGAAAATAGTTCTAACACGTATAATCAGAAGAATTGCTTCCAGAACATAAAGAACGTCTACGCCTCACTATGGGAACGACAAATATAAAAATGAAAAAGGAGCAAACCGCCCCGTCACCAAGAAGATACTAAGATCACCAGGAAGCACACGAACACTGTTCAGTACCATCAGTCACCCAAGAAATGCAAAACAGAACCACGAGATCTCGCCTCACGCCCACTAGGGGCCGAACGGAAAAGCACGATGTCCTCAGGCTGGCGGGCACTAAGCGGCCGGCCACTTTGGAAAGCTGAAAGTGCCTGCGAAGGCGAATAAACATCTAGTGAGCAATGACATCCCTAGGCACAGACCTGGAAGGAATGCCGGCAGCTGGCCGCGGAATACCCGGACGAGAGGGCTACAGACCCGGACAAGAGGGCCGCAGACCCGGACGACAGGGCCACAGACCGGACGACGGGGCCACAGACCCGGGCGACGGGGCCACAGACCGGACGACGGGGCCACAGACCTGGACGACGGGGCTACAGACCCGGACGAGGGGGCTACAGACCCGGACGAGGGTGCTACAGACCCGGATTACGGGGCTACAGCAGTGCTAGGTACAGACTAACCCCTGGAGATGCCCCGGCGTCCGCCAGCAGGAAACAGACAGGTTGCGACATGCTCATCGGCAGTGAAAGCAAACGCTGGATGCAGGCGACAACGTGGTGGAGCTCAGACGTGCCGAGAGAACGGGGCCCAGTCCCGGGCACAGGCGGAGCGAGTCCACGGAGGCCCAGGAGCGCCCAGGCGGCGCGGACGGACCAGGCGGTGCCAGGCGGGCAGTTCCCGGAGCGACTGCGTGCTCTTCGCCTTTTTAAAAATGTTAAATTGTGAAACACGCATAAAAGTCACCATTTTACTGTCTAGCTCAGAGGCACGAAGCACCTCCCCGAGGTGGTACGGTGGCCCACGCAGTCACCCATTCCGCGCCCGCCATGCGCTCGTGGGCGTCGGGGCTGTTCCCACCTTCGGCGGCTGTGGGAGGGGGTGACGTCTGTCTGAGGGATGCTCGGTGTCCTGGTCGGGGTGCTGGCTGCGAGGGGCATACATTTCCACCTCACTCGATGGCACACTTGCATCTGTGCTTGCTCGGGACTCCAGCACCCGTGACAGGCCCGGGTCCAGTCTGCCCTTCCCTCTGCCCACCTCGGGCTCGGGGGACAGCCCCGCCTGCCTCTGCCCCCACTTCCTGGAGGCCTCCTGGAGTCAGGTTGCATGTGAGGAGCGCGAGGCTTTCCAGGAGGTCCTGGTGGCCGTCCCGTGCATGTCACTCAGGCCTCCACAGGTTACCCCCAGGTCTTGGCTCTTTGCAGCTGAGCCTGGAGGCAGCCTGTCCCATGTAGAGTGGCTGTGCCCGCGTGAGGTGGCCTGGGCTCTGCTGGGCCATCCCCAGGGTCCCCGCGTGGAGCGTCAGGCTCTTCCCGCAGTGGGGAGGGCCCCGCACACTTGGCTTCGTGACAGTCAGCAGCAGAGTCAAACAGGCTTACGGCCCTCTCGCTTTCCTCGAAGAGAGTTCTGCACTGTGTTAATGAAGAGACGCGGGAGGAATCGCTTTGTCAAAGAGGAGGAGCTGAACGCTCTCTCCAGGGGGCCTATGCCGACTCCCGGGCCAATTCTTTTCCGAAATAAGTTTGATCTGTCCTCAAAAACAATGAAAGCAGCTCACGCTTCCATAGGGACAAGTGGGGACGCAGAGCCCCGAAGGCAAGCGGGTGCTCCCAGCACAGGCCACTGTCTGCCGGGCGCCGTCTCCTCCACATGCTGGTGGCGGGGGCCGGTGCGCCCACCCGGGAAGCGGGCACCCCAGCGTCCTCATAGACTGAGCTGTGGTGTCCAGGAAAGGCAGTGCCCCCAGCTGGCCTGGTCCCTGGCACGGGGGCAGGGGCCCCTGAGCGAGGACAGCGGCTCAGCCTGCAGCTGAGAGCTACTGAAAGGCCTCGCCGGGGTCTGCACCTGGCAGGTCATGGCGGGGGACGTTGGAACTAAACTGGCTGGTCCTGCAGGGCCTGGCGGGCTGTCCCGGGAGAACGGGGGGCTGTAAGCCTGGCTCCCCGCGTGGCATTCTGCTTCCCACCACTGACTCTGAGTCGTGCTGGGTCTCCCTGCTGTCCACCGGGGCCCAACGGGGAGGGGCGCTCACAAGCCCACGACGACAGGCTGGCCTGGGCGCACGGGAGGCCCTGCTCTATCCTTGAGTCTTTCAAGCACGTGCTAATTTTCCTGGTTGTTTCCCACAACACTTCTCTCCTCCTTAAACTGATATTTAAGAAGGGCTGTTTGATACACGACGCACACAATTCGACGCTGGTCGAGTCCTTCAATAGATCCATCACCATTCTGTAAACATTACAACCTGCACCAAAGTGTTCTTGCCGATAACGTCACAATGTCGTCGTTAACGCCAACGCCGTCAGGACACCGTCGTCCCACTCAGCTGTAGCAGTATTAGGGTTCGGTTCGGACATGGTGCTCTCTGGGCGAAAACACAAAAGGAAGATGAGAGAAAGACGATTCGATGTAACGGTGGATCGTGGGACACTCTGGGCCCAGGGAGCCTTTCTTGCAAAAAGGAACACGTGCTGCCCATTTCAACCTCCCCAGGGAGAGATGAGGCCGGTGACACCATTTACTGGAGTCAGAAGCCTGCTGGGCCCGCCTGCCACACCGGGGCGCCCTGCAGGGCCGGCCGCGCCACGTGCTCAGAGCCCTCGGCGGCCCTGCCCGGGGAAGCTGCACGGCCGAGCTGAGCGCTGGGCACCGGCGAGAGTCTGGGCCTCGGCCGTCCGAGCCCGGCGCTGCGTCTCCCCCACGTTTCCTGCCTAATTATTTATTTTGGGGAACTAGAGATGCGCTTGCTTTCACTTTCCCGACATCATCTTTCGGAGTTTATAGAGCTCGTTTCCCTACAGGCCTGGAGGCGACCTGGCTTCAGAGAACCAGCCTGGCTTCACCTCCGTCCTGGAGCTGGCGGCCGTCGACCGAGTTTGCAGCGCTGGCCGCCGCCACGCCTCTTAACGAGCGCGGGGAATATGTCGCCGCTGCCGCTGAGGCCGGTGGGCGCTCGGAAGGCAGCTCTGTCACCCGAATCGTCTCCTGACACCACTGGGTTCAGAGCTTCCTGGCAAAGGGGACGGGCCTAGGGCAGCCGCTCACTAGCCAGCGGACACTAAGTGGAAAACGCTCCAACACAGTGACACTCAGCTCGGCTCACCGGATACAAAACGGTGACTCTGGAAATGACATAAAA
>NW_011901498.1:5509-7582 GCF_000151845.1 Pteropus vampyrus | reverse complement strand
GGTGTCCTTAGGAATAAAATAGATAGGAAGCCTGAATTGAGACCGGGTCCCCTTGAGACAGGATCTTGCGAAATCCCATATACATGCAATATAAATCTCTCCAAAGCTTTCCTCAAAAGGCCCTGAACCCGTTTGCTAAGGTAACTGTGTCCTGAGGAAAGAAGCGTTCTCAGACTTTTTTAGAGATTACTAGACACTGGCTTGAATTGTTGATTCCTGGGAATCAAAAAAGCCAATAGGGGCTTATGGTTGGATCATAAATGGATTATAAATCACAGTGAGCCAAGTTTGATCATAGACCCAACCTGTGGTTATTTCCCACATGGCCTTGAATGAATTCTTGAATGAATTCTTGACCAGTGGCTGAATCCTCACATTGCCTCTTGGAACCACTGAATAAGGGCTGTCATGGAGTAAAGAACCACAAGGAAGGGTCCTGGAAACTTGCCCTCCCTATCCAGATGGTAACTAAAAGCGATACTGCATGTGTGAGGAAACTGCAGGCTACCTGTCACACCCCCATTTATCTCACCTGTTTGTCTTCCGCCTGACAGTATAGACCTTCACAGTGTTGCCTCAAGGCCAATCCACCTGTTCCCTCATAACCTAGTCTGCGGGGATTTTTATCATTCTGCTGTCTCATAGAACATCACTTTGCTGATGAAATTATTCTGACTAGACCTAATGAGGAGGTCATAGTAAGGACTTTAGATTTCTTAGTAAGGCCCAAGCAAGACAGGGCGTGGGAGACAGCCCATAAAAATGTAAGAACTTGCCATTTCAACAAAATTTCTGGGGTCCAGTGGTTTGGATGGAGCAAACTGAGTTATTTCCTTAAAAGTGAATGTTGTACTTTCTAGTACCTATGACTGAAAATGAGGCCCAATGTTTTGTAGGTCTTTTTGGATTTGGGGGAGGTGTGTGTTATAGTTTGAATTGCATTTCCCAAAAAGATGTGTTGATGTTCCAACCCCAATACCTCAGAGTGTGACCTCATTTAGAAATAAGGTCTTTGTAGACGTAATCAAGTTAAAATGAGGTCATTAGGGTGAGCCCTAATCTAATATGACTGGTGTTCTAAGATGAGGGAAATGTCATATGAAGACACACTTGTACCGGGAGAATGTTATGTTCTAGCAGAGGCAGAGGTTGGAGTAATGTGTCTGCAAGCCAAGGAACACCAAAGACAGCCGAGAACCACCAGGAGCTAGGAGAGAGTTGATGGGATAGAGTCTCGCCTAGATCCTTTGAGAGAGTATGGAGAGGCTGGTTATGCAGCAGGCTTCAGCTGCAGGGGACATGGCTTCACCACTTGGGCCTTCTGACCCAGCAGGTCCAATACTACTTGCTACTAGGCTCTGACAGAGACTGAATGTTTGACCATGGGACGTCAAGGGGCCCTGTGACCTGAAGTGCCCATCTGAACCACCAAGTCATAAGCGAGAAAACATCTTGAAATATGGAGGCTCATCTTACAGGATAAACTGCTTTGAAGAAGCACCCTGAGTATACAGATCTAGAAGTCAAAAGGTGGACGTGTAAGCAGCTCCTCTCGCAATTACATCTAATAACCTATTTATAAAATTTTTGCTTCCTATTCCTGCAAATCTGAGCTCTGCTGGTTTAAAGGTCATGATTCCCAACAGAGGAATGCTTCCACCATGGGATACAACACCGATTTCATTGATCTGGAAGCTGAGACTGCCACCTGAACATGTGGGGCTCCTCGAAGGAAGGGGTTACTCTACTTGCTGAAATCATTGAACTTAATAACTAAGGAAAAATAGGGTTGCTATTACACAATGAAGTCAGGACTATGTTTAGAATCTTGGATGTTCTCTGGGGTGCCTCCTAGTGCTTTCATGTTTCAGAGTAAAAGCTAATAAAAAAAAAAAATGGCAACCAACAAAAGACAAGACCACTGAGAATTCATATCCTTCAGGAATTAAATAAAAGGTTACTTCCATCAAATAAAGAATTCAACTGAGGTGCTAGCTGAAGGTGAAGGGAACAGAGGATGGGGAATGGAAGAAACAAGTTATTAACATCAACTATGGTCTGGTAGTGAGTTAC
>NW_011901498.1:0-2784 GCF_000151845.1 Pteropus vampyrus | reverse complement strand
TACCCTGTTAGGCTGAAGCATAAAGTTGTTTTGTTGTTATACGGAAGTTCAAATGGGTAGAGGGGTGGATACGGATGCTGAGTAGCCAAAGAGGTCGATCGTGTGGATTGTTATTGTCTTTTAGCTTTTAATCTGTTCTTCTGTATTCTGCTCTGACTTGTTGGCGCTGGAACATCGCTGCATTTCTCCTCTGTCAGTTGACTTCCTCTGAGCTTCTGCCAGCAGGGGCCACTAGAGGGAGACTGGAGGACCAGAGCTGGGACAAGTCCTGTGCATTTGCTGGCCCTTATCAGCATTGCATCAGCAATGGACACTTCGCCTCAGACAGCAACAGCTGGCTTCAGCCTCCAGTTTGTTCTGGGAGTCCCAGATCCAGGCTCCCACAGTACCTTGAGATACTCCCCCGCCAGTGAAACAGTATTTCCTCTGCACGGAGGTCTGAGCCCCAGTTTTGGGAGGTTCCTCCTCTGAGCTGCTGGGACAGTAGCAGCAGCTGGATACCACCCTTCCTCAGAGGTAGCTTTTAGGATCTTCCTTTTGTTGTCCAGCCCTTTCCGGAGGTAGTTGCTTCTTTAGTAGCACATATCTCTGTGCGACCTCAGAGTCTCATTTTTGCCTTTTCTGTCCTCCAGGCCCTGCCTGGTTAGCCAATGTCCTATTTCACATTCTCTTAAAATAATCAGTGTGGTCTCAGTTTTCTTGATCGGATCCTGACTGATACAGATAATTTCTAGACAAAGGTGTGTGTGCGTGTGTGGAATATCGACTTTATTGTATTAAAATCATTAAAATCAGAAGTCAAGGACTTCATTTTATAAATTTTTATGTACCTACAAGAATGAATGAGGACCCATACAAATATTCAGTAAGTGGTTGAGTAGTGACTACTGAATGAATCCATGTGCCCCTAAAAGATGTCCATGTCCTAATCCATGAAACCTTTGAATGCTTCCTTGTATAGAAAAAAAAGCCTTTGCAGATATGATTAAGTTAAGGATTCTGAGTCTGGGGGATTACCCAAGATTATCCGGTGGGCTCTAAATGCAAACGTATGTATCCTTCCTTATAAGAGGGATGCAAAGGAAGATTTGATAGAGAGAAGAAAAAGTGAAGTGAAGCTGGAACGAAGGGAGATTTTAAGATGCTGGCCTGGAAGATTGGAGTGATGCATCCATAAGCTAAGGACTGCTGTCAGCCACCGGAAGCTGGAAGAAGCATGGAACAGATTCTCCTCGAAAGCCTCCAGAACTGTAAGGGGGTAAGTTTCTGTTGTTTTAAGCCATCGAGTTATGGTAATTTGTTATAGCAGCCATAGGAAACTAATTCATGAGTATCGGATTGGATCAAATTGTTCTTGGGAGCACAGAGTACAAAAAGCTATAGCCAAAGACTTTAAAGCAAGAAGGAAGAGGGCAAAAACCAGAGCCACACAATGACGTGGGAGATGACTTTCGTATGGAAAATAGTCCCTCTGGTGTCACATCCCAGTGGCTTAACCAGACAGGTTAGTGTCCTGTCTGTTTTGGTTCCACTGGGGCCCCTCATTTCCACACCTCTGGAATAATGTTTCATATTATAACCCACTACTACTTAAAAGGATTTGAGGTGGTTTACAGTAAAAGATAGCTCCAAGTAAATGCAAAATGAGGGGTTCAGAGCGAGTCACCCTAAGATGTGCATGTATGGTATGCAGATTATTTTGAGCTAAAGGTACTGGAGACATTGCAGGCTCAAGAGAAACTTCTGTTTCCCCTCCTAACTACCTAGAATTTAAATCAGGGGCCTTGCCCATAAAAAGAACTGTTATTACAAGAGATAAGCTTTTGTTGACTCATCTGTCTGGTGGGGCAAACATCTGATTACTGAACATCTGCTCTTATGGATCTGTGAATGACCCTCTTCCCTTCTAAAGCCCTTGGCACCTTACCTCAGTCCCTAGTTTAGGATGTCATATATACCTAATCCTACCTTCCTGTCTCTGAGTCTCTCATGCATGTGGGCTCCTGTGCATACTGAATTAGATTTTCTCTTGTTCTGTCTCGTGTCGGTTTGATTATTTAACCAGCCAAAAGAAACTGAGTAGGGAAGGGGGAAAATTTTTCTTCCTCCCCAATGAGAAAGAAAGAATTGAAGTCACATTGTAGTAGTCATCATTCATTCACTCATTCATTTGTTCAATTTTACACTCATTTTAAATCTTCTACACACCAGAATAACATAGCCAGCACAGGGCTTGATTTGATAGCGATGATCCTCATGATGCAGGGTCAAGACAAAAAAATTATGAAACTAGAACGGACTTAAGCACTGTCAGCATAAGAAACGTCCAAACCTGTAGAGAATTTTAATGAGTTTATTTGAGCCAAACTGATGACAATTGCTGGAAAGCAAAATCTCAACAGATTAAAAATTGCTTCAGAGAATGGCAGTTTTGCAGCCTATTTTACACTTTAGAATCAGAGGAGGAGATGTAAGGAGGGTTACGTGAAATTTGTTGGTGGTAGTGATGCAGGACAGGGCGAATTCCCCCGAGTGGGGGAGCTCAAGCCCTGCGGCCAGAGGGAGGGAGAGAGAGATCTTGACTTCATGCAGGAAAGAATTCGAGCGCATGCCAGAGTTAGAGTCAAAGAGGAAGTTTATTAGAGAAGGGGTAACGCTCCGTAGACAGAACGTAATCAATCTTCCCTTAGAGACAGAGAGAGAGCTAAGAGAAAAGACGATGAGAGGTACTCAAGTGTTCAGGGAATTCAGTTTATATATCATTCTTAGTTTCTATGAATTACA
>NW_011901497.1:4833-7305 GCF_000151845.1 Pteropus vampyrus | reverse complement strand
AAATAAAGACCTTTCCAGACATCCAAAAATTGAGGGAATTCTCTACTATGAGGCCTGCACTACAGGAAAAACTGAAAGGGGTCAGCTCGCATGAAACAAAATGGCAAAAAAAATAAAATAAAATAAATACATAATTAGGAGTAAGGTGACTAGCAGGCTGATAAAAGCAGAGGATTGCAACCCTTAGTAGGAAGAGGGCATTATGAGCTTAAAATAAGAAGAGATTTGCTAGGCAAGATAGTAATGAACATTCAGCATAAATAGGGACAAACTGAGGCAACAATGACTGAAAAGGGGAGGATTCAAAGATCCACATTCTCAAAGGGGAATGGAGATAAGGCATGTGCAGAAGAAAAGAGATGACTGTATATATATAAAACTATCCTTTAATAGTCCTAATGGTAACCACACACCAAAGATTCAGAACCGAAGAACCAGAGGGAAAACCCACAAAAGCCAATCAGAATGCAGAAAACAGAAACACAAGGACAAGGAAGCAATAGAAACACCGAGCTACCAGAAAGCAAAAGATAAAATGGCTATCAGAAGACCTCATATTTCAATAATCAACCTAAATATAAATGGACTGAACTCACCAATAAAAAGGCACAGAGTTGCAGAATGGATCAAAAAACAAAACCCAACCATATGCTGCCTCCAGGAGACATATCTCAGTTCCAAAGACAAATATAGACTCAAAGTGAAAGGGTGGAAAATGATATTTCAAGCAAATGGCATTCAGAGAAAAGTGGGAGTAGCGGTACTAATATCAGATGAAATAGACTTCAAAATAAAAAAGGTAAAGGAAGATACTGAGGGACACTTCATAATGATAAAGGGAATCATGCACCAAGAAGATATAACACTTATTAATATCTATGCTCCCAATCAGGGAGCCCCGAAATATATAAAGCAATTACTAACAGAAATGAAGGGAGAAACACACCAAAACACTGTCGTAGTAGGGGACCTAAATACCCCACTGTCAGATATAGACAGATCATTCAAACAGAAAATCAATAAGGAAATAACATCCTTAAGTGATACATCAGACCAACTGGGCATAATCGACATTTACAGAGCCTTCCATCCCAAAACAGCTGCTTATACGTTCTTCTCTAGTGCACATGGAAGATCAGGAACAAGGCAAGGCTGTCCACTATCACTACTGTTACTCAATATAACATTGGAGGTACTAGCGAGTGCAATCGGGCAAGAGAAAGAGGTAAAAGGCATCCAAACAGGAAATGAAGAAGTCAAACTGTCACTATTTGTGGATGACATGATTCTCTATATAGAAAACCCTAAAGACTCCACAAGAACACTACTAGAAACAATAAGCAAAGACAGTAAAGTTTCTGGATACGAAATCAATGTTCAAAAATCCATAGTGTTCCTATACTCTAATAATGAAGTGTCAGAAAAAGAAGTGGAAAAAATAATTCCTTTTGCAATTGCAACAAAAAGAATAAAATACCCAGGAATAAATCTAACGAAACATGCGAAGGACCATATAATGAAAACTATAAGACCCTATTAAAAGAAATCGAAGAAGATACATAAGACCTGAAATAATAAAATGCATAGAAGAAAACATAGGAACTAAACTCAAGGACCTTGGACTTAAAGAGGATTTTATGAATTTGACCTCGAAGGCAAGAGAAGTAAAGCAAAAAATAAATGAATGGGACTACATCAAACTAAAAAGCTTCTGCTCAGCAAAAGAAACCATCAACAAGGCACAGAGACAACTGTCAGAACGGGAAAATACATTTGCAAGCAACGTCTCCGATAAGGGCCTAATATCCAAAATATACAAAGAACTCATACAACTCAATAACAAAAAAACAAACGATCAAATAAAAAAATGGGCAGAGGACCTGAATAGACACTTCTCCCCAAAGGACATACAAATGACTAACAACTATGTGAAAAGATGCTCAACAACGCTAGCTATTAGGGAAATGCAAATCAAAACCACCATGAGATACCATCTCACACCTGTTAGAATGGCTATAATCAACATGACAAGTAATAACAAATGTTGGAGAGGATGTGGAGAAATAGGAACCCTTATACACTGCTGGTGGGACTGCAAATTGGTACAGCCACTATGGAAAACAGTATGGAAGTTCCTCAAAAATCTAAGAATTGATCTACCATATGATCTGGCAATCCCTCTCCTGGGTATTTACCCCAAAGACTTGAAAACCCATATCCGAAAAGATATTTGCACACAAGTGTTTGTAAGCAGTATTATTCACGGTGGCCAGGACATGAAAGCAGCCAAAGTGTCCTACGATGGATGATCGGCTAAAGAAGCTGTGGTACATATATACAATGGAATATTACTCAGCCATAAGAAGACATGAAATACTGCCATTTGCAACAACATGGATGGACCTTGAAATAATCATACCAAGCTAAATAAGCCAGACAGAAAAGGTTGAAAATCACATGATATCACTCATA
>NW_011901497.1:0-3533 GCF_000151845.1 Pteropus vampyrus | reverse complement strand
AAAATATGTTTAAGAAATTACAAGGGAATTAGTACACTAGAAAATATCTATTTCACATGAAAGGAGGCAGGAAAGGAGGAACAGAGAGAGAGAAAGTACGACGTACAGAAACCAAGTAACAAAACGGAAGCCACAAATCCTACCTCATCGGCAATACATTAAGTGTAAATGGATTAAACGCTTTAATTAAAAGGTTGAGATTGGCTAACTGGATTATTTTTAATGACCCAACTCCAACGCTGTCTCCAAGAGACACACTTTAGATTCAAGGACACAAATAAGTTGAAAGTGAATGAATGAAAAATGATACACCATTCAAAGTAACCAAAAGAGAACGGGCGTGCTAAAATCAGGCAAAACAGACTTTAAGGCAAAAATCATTACTAGAGAAAAAGAAGGACATTTTGTACTGATAAAAGGGTCCATCCATCGAGACAGCTGTTATGAACACACAATTATTGGGCACATAACTTACTATAGAGCTATAGTCAGACCATGCTATATCGGTGGAGGGGTAGCTGCATAGATCGATGGTTCTGTATTGAACCCAGAAATAGAACCCAGAACTAGACCCATATAAATATGCCAGATTCATTTTTGATAGACGCAAAATTGATCCAGTGGTGATGGAGCAATCGAACACCCAAAGGTTTAAAAAGCAAAAACAAAAAAACCCATCTCAATCTAAGTCTCTTGTCTTCTTCAAAAGTTACCTGAAAATGGATCGCAGACTTAAATGCAAAACATAAAACTAAGTAAATGTAAATGGCAATGTAGGACGAGGCAAAGGATTCTTAGGTTTGACACCAAGAGCATGGATCATGAGCGGAAGCATTGATAAATTGGACCCCATCACAATTTCAAACTTTTACTCTGTGAGGGAATCTGTCAAGAGGGTGAAGGCACAAGCTAGAAACAGAGAAAATATTTGCAAACTACGTATGCTACAAAGGACTAGTATCTAGAACATACAAAGAACTCTCAAAACTCAACCGTAAAACAACAAACGATCCAGTTGGAAAACGGGCCAAAGACGTGAACAGACATTTCGCCCAAGAGGATATACAGATGGCAAATAAGCACGTGAAAAAGCACTGACCATCATTAGCCATTAAGAAAATGAAAATGAAAACCATAATGAGGTATCAGTAAATATCAGAATGGCTACAAAAAAAAAAAAAACAATAATAATGACAACTCCAAATGCCAGTGAGGATGCAGAGAAACTGGCTACATTGCCGATGGGAATGTGAAATGGTACAGCCACTCGGACACAGTCTGGCAGTTTCTTTGAAAACTTAAGTGTGCAACTGCCATTCAACCCAGCAACTGTGTTTATCCCAGAAAAGTGAAAACCTGAGGCCCTACGCAGAAGGGAAGCGAGCGTGGCTATCGAATGGGGGTCTTCTGTGTTTGACTATACCAAAGTCAATAGGGCTGTGATGTCGCGCTGTGATTTTGCAAGACGTTACCACCGGGGGAAACTGAGTCAAGGGTACACCGGGTCTGTCTGTGTTCTGTCTTACAACCGTATGTGAAGTGGGCTTGGTGGGAAGGCATCGCTGAGAGTTGACTTTGAGGGACCTTTTCGATACCTTTCAGTGGGATGTCAGGCCGGCTCTGGGTGCGGGCTTCCAGGGAGAGGTCCGTTGGAAGGTCACGGGTAGATAGGCCATAATTAAAGTGAGGACGAGAGTGTAAACAGAAAGAAGGTCAAGAATTATGCATCCACTGCTTAGAGGTCTAGGAAAGGGGAGGAGCCTGCTCAAGAGCCGCCATGGGCAGAAGGAAATGAGGGGACAACTCAGAAGCCAACAACGGGCTTCAGGCAGGAGGGTGGCCAGCCACGTCAAAGTTCTCACACGGGCAGGCTCGCCGTTCAAACTGGGACGCTTCTGAGAGCAAAACAGTGACTAAAGATAATTAAAATAATGCATTTTCTGAAACATTATTTATAGCCGGCAAATTAGTTTATTATTCTAATGGACCTATAGCTATGGCCACGTTACTGATATTTTTCTGAAGACTGCTTTTTTCTTCCATCTGGTTTTGTTATTCTCTGTTTTATCATAAAATTGCTTGCAGTCTTACTCCAAGTTGAATTCTGCGGTTATGAATTTAAATCTGTTGATATTTTCAATTAACATCTTTGTAGACAATATTTTAATTGCGAAATCCTCCTCCTACGGGTACTAAGGAACCAGGTAAGCTCCGAAAAAGCTAGTAAATGGAGGATAGCCTTAACTGTATATTTTTTTTGTACTGAAATGCATAACTCTTCCAGCTCAAATATCTCCATAGGTTCAGTCAACAAATATTTTTATAAACAAAAGCTTGCACCATTATTATTTTGAATGTTTCATCAAATTTAGATGCTGCAGAATTGTAGGCCTCCTGGATTTTCTTCCATCCCAGGACAGAATATAAATTGTTATCTCATTAAAACTAGGAATCTCATCAAATGATTCTTCCCCTATGTTGAGATGTTCCAACGACGATTATGGAATTTGAAAATCGGACCTCGAACACCGTTGGAGTGCTCAGCATTTCATTCCTTCGGCTCCTCCCTTGCTTTTGTAGGGATGAATTTCAGCATTTTCCTGTTGCCAAGGACAGTTTCTAATAATTGCAGTTCATTAAAGCTTCAAAGCTCGGGATTCTTGGCACTCACTTAACAAACACTTTGATTAAAGATTTCCTGCAGATTGCAAACACGACTCAACAACAATTTAGAGGACTTCTTCACAAGGGTTCGGTCCCTCTCTAGGGTGTCCGGTGGGTGTACAAATAGGTCTTTGAGAGCTCAATATTGAAGAGTCCGATTGATGACTGCAGCAGAGACCAAAAGGACACACTGGGAGCCTTAAGTCTGTTTTTGTACCCGACACTGACTTTGTCACGAAAATGTCCGTAGCCTAATTTCCCTGCGTGTGTATAAAAATATTTCTAAACATCGACAATTGCGGCTTCTACGTTCATCGATAAAATATCACATTATTTGGATGCGAGTATGAATAACACGTTCACTGCCACCAATCCAAGGATATCTGTGCTCCACTGGCTTTTTTAATTTGGGGGAAATCTTGCTTTTTATCAGGACGCCATTGTCAGTTGCCTCCGTTATTAAATTCTCTTGATTAACCTGGTCCTGAGCATGTCTTTTGTCTTCTCCTTGGACCCGGGCTAACACCGATCCCTTTGGAAAATAATTTGGCATGAACTAGGAAAGGCGAGAATGGCCAAGGCTGAGAGGCCTTGCCCTAAATCTCATGCACAAGTGCCCTGTTCATAGAGGCTGTGTTTGTAACGGCAAAAACCGAGAAATAACGCAAACACTCGTCAACGGTAGGCTGAAAAAATTGAGTGGAATAATATATAGCAGTAATTCTCAAATTTTAGCATCCATCAGAATCACCGGGAGGGGCAGCTGCCCCCACACAGAGCTTCCGATTCATTCAGTAGGTCTGGGTTGGGGGTACCCAAGCGTTTGCATTTCTAACAAGGTCTCAGGTGGCGCTGATGTGGCCGGTCGG
>NW_011901496.1:2901-3970 GCF_000151845.1 Pteropus vampyrus | reverse complement strand
GTACTGATTGGGGGCTACTATTTTCAATACATTTACCTGGCAAAGGTGGTGTATCCAGGATATATACACCCCTTCTACAAGTCAATAATAAAAGACAAATTGTTTTTAAATGAGAAAAAGATTTAACAAGATGCTTTGCAATGGAAGTTAATTAGTCATTAAGAAGAAAAAGCACTCAAGATTATTAGACATTAGAGAAGTACGAAATACAACCAAAATTACATATCATTCCTCACTCACTAGGATAAGTAAATTGTATACAACCCAAATGCCTCTCAACAGAAAAATAAATAAAACGGTTGTATTATTCATATAATGGAATAGTATTCAGCAGTAAAAATGAATGACCAGTTAATACATGCCACTACATGGATGTCTCTTAAAAACATTATATAGAAAAAAACAAGCAAAGAAATTTAAACTATATGATTCAACTTAAATGAAATTCTAGAATAGGCAAACCTAATCTATGGTGGTCAAAATCTATGGTGGTTGCTTAGAGGAGAGGAATTGAGAAAAGGGACCTGAGAGAACTTTCTGAGGTGATGGAAATATTCTGTCTTGAAAGCAGAGTAGGTTATATGAGTTCATATACTTGTACATAATTAAACCTTAATGATGATATGTATGGATGAAAAATTACAATGAGAAATATCTTTACCCAATTAGATTGACAGAAATCTGAAAGCTTGACGATATATGCTTCAGTCAAGGCTGTGGGGAATAGATACTCTTGTATACTGAGGTTGAGAATATAAATGCAAATTGACATAATTTCTTGTGGTGAAAATTTGGAAGTAGTTGGAAAGCATTCACATGTATTTACCCTTTGACATGGTATTCCTATCTCTTGGATTCTGTTCCAAAGATATGCAGCAAAAATACAAAATAACTGATAAATAAGTTTATTCATTGTGTATTATTTTGAATAGCTAAAAACGGAAATAGCCTAAAACTCCAAAAAAAAAAACCTTCCACTGATCACAATGGATTTATACAGGACACACTATGAAAACTCCTTTAAGCCTTTTCTTAAAAAATGGGGAGCTCTTAACCCAAATAATAGTAC
>NW_011901496.1:0-904 GCF_000151845.1 Pteropus vampyrus | reverse complement strand
TTTTACTAAACACAGCAGAAGACAGGATAGGATGAGTGAACCTGAAGATGAGTTACTTGAAAATGTCCAAAACACTAAAAAGAAATAAAATACAGATCAACAGAAAATATCCAAAACAGAAGGTAAAAAAATAGAAAGAAAGAAAACAGATTAACAAACATATGTAACTGGCGTAGCAGAAAATAAAGAATGAGACGGAGGGACATTAGAAGAGAACACTGTTTTCTAAAAAAAAATAAAATAAAATAAATCACAAACTGATGGAAAATATCAACTCACAAATTTAAAAGGCTCAGAGTACAGAGAAGGAAATCACACTATAGTCAAACTACTGAAAATGAAAACCAAATAGAACGTCTTAAACAGGGAATAAAAAACCTATTTTAAGGAGGAGCAATAAGATATTGCTGCTTTTACAACAGAAACTATGGAAACTATGGAAGCCAGAAGATAATAGAACAATATCTTTAAAGTAGCAAAAAGAAAATGCTGACCTAGAATTCGATACCCACTGAAATATGCTTCCAAGATGCAAGTGAGGTGAAGATGTTCCAAGACAAACAAGAGTGGATAAGCTTTGTTTCTAGCAGATCTTCACTATAAGAAATACTTAGGGAAATTATTTATGTTAAAAGCAAATAGTCCCAGATGGTAGCATAAACTGCAGAATCCAGAGAGGTGAGCATAACATCGGGCGTTCCTGTAAAACATTTGCTGATTCAAAAGCAACAGCTTAGAGGCTTAGAAAAAAGTGCTTGGATTGGATATAAATGGCCATGAGGAGAAATGGCCCTGGTAAAAACCTCAGGCTTTCAACTGGGACCATAAGAAAAGATAAAACCTATGTGTAAAAATAAACTTGAGATAGATTTGCCCCCAGAAAAACTGAAAACCAACTGTGGGA
>NW_011901495.1:3785-6187 GCF_000151845.1 Pteropus vampyrus | reverse complement strand
CTCTCATTTCCAGCCATGTCACTCCACACCATGCTTCCTTCTCTTCAGGCTCCTGCGAGGGTTTCCTTTTCTCAGATCTCTTGTGCTTCTGTGTGAGTGATTCTGTCATCCTGGAATTCCCTTTCCCCTTGTCTACCTGGAAAATTCTCACTCATCCTCTAAGGACCAGTTCAAATGCTCCCTGCTTTAGGGATGTTTCTTTGTTCGCATTTTAACAAAAAACACAAATAGGTTGAAGGAATGAAGGTCTTTCCCTCTATCCAGTAGAATAAAAGGTAGAGAGAACTTTGTTGAAGGCATAGAAATAAAGGAAATGGGCATAGAGTACCTATTATGTAATGTGCAATTCACAAAGCTGATCATTATTTTGACATTTTAAGGACACTAAGAAGTAGAGCAAACTGAGCCCATGGTGGTAAAGTGACTTGCCTGAGGTCACCCATGGGGCAGAGCTGGGACTGGAATCTTTATTTTTCTGACTCTGAGGCCCATGGACATTAGGCAGCGTCCTCAGCAGCTCTCATATTATGACATGAAGGCACTGCTTATTCCTTCAATGACAATGGTCCAATTTGTCTGTAGGCTGGGAGTAAGGAATCTGATACCCTAAAAAGTCCCGAATCACCCCAAATATTGCAAGGAGCTCTTGGTTCAGTTAAGAGACAGATATTTTAGTAAAACATTTCTACCTTCACCGTTGGAAGATATGTTTCTTGGTCAAATGTCAGGTAGAAGCTTCTGGCACCTGAACCAACTGGTTTCTGAGTACTCTGGGCTCATGACCCTACAGCCCGGGAATGAGACAGCTCATCCCCCTGGAGGCCTTCGCACTTTCTGTCCCTCTTTCTGCCTAGATGGCTCTCTCCTCTTTTTCAGGCATCAGTTTGGATACCCCTTCCTCGGGGAAGACTTTCATGAGCTTGGACCTCCTCATGCTCTCTGTCTCCTCCATGGCACTTGCCTTAACAGGAGTTACATTGGGAAGCAGATTGGAAGCGTGGTTTGTTTAATTCCTGCCTTTCCTGCTGAACAGTGAGTGCCACAAAGAGAGGAAAAGTGTCGCTGTTGTTCTTTAGCCCACTGCTTTATCTCCAGTCCCTCCTCCGTGCCTGGCACATGACTGTCAGCAAATCTTTGCGGACTCCGTGAAGGGCATAGAGTAGATGCTCACTGTCTCCTTGCACGAAAGAATGGCCGAATGGGTGGTTCTGCTCAGTCTCTGACGCTAGGGGTCAGAATTGGGAGAACACCTGTGGCAAGTCCATTCCCAGGATGCTGAAGTTATAGGGGGAGCTGTTTCCTCTTGAGGCCCTACAAAGAGGGGAGCAAGGAAAAGAAGGAACACAGGAAAGGGGCTGTGGAGAAAAGAAGTCAAGATCTAGGTTCGAGACTCTGATACTCAGTTACTCGTGTGTCCTTTCAGCCTGTCTCCTCACTTGGAAAATGGGCATTTCAACAAAACGACACTTAACACTCTTTCCCACATCTGTAGCTGATGAGCGAGTTAGCAGGATATGTTAACAAATAGCTTAAACTGAGGGCTGGGACTGGAGTTCTAGTCCAACTCTTCTAACTTTCTGAATTCCAGTTTTCCCATCTTAAAATAGGGCAGTTGGGCCAGACGAACTCCAAGCAGTTTCTATATTAAACATACTGGGCTTCAAGGTAAACTAGAGGCCCCAGACAGTCTTCATCTAACCTGCCTGGTTCCTTCTGGTCTACGTACAACCACATGGGATGGTTAGTTCTTTCTTTCCTCAGAGTTAGATTCTTCAGCTTTGAAACATAGGCAGGAAGCTTAGTGTGGAAAAAACATACTCCAGTGGGATTAGAAGTCTTTGGTTTCTGTCTTGATTCTACTACAGTCTGTGTAGACCATGGGTTAAGTACTTTCTGTCTCTGAGCCTTAGGAGTTCCATTTCCAATGAAGAGGAAGTAAATAATCTGGAAGGGCCCTTTTCGCTTAAAGCACTCCTTGACTTTAAATGGGACATAGAGATTCTAGCACAGCCAAACACAAATAAACCTTGTAAAGGCAGCCTTGTGAGAGTGACCCATACCTGTTTGTGCCTGCTCTGGACACCTGGGTCTAGACTCCAGGAGTCATTTGGGAACCACCTAGACATGGCTTGGCTGTGTCACAGCGTTTGGAGGGAGATCTTTTCTTCAGACTTAGCGAAGACTTGGACATGCTATGGTGAGGGTGCCCACGTTCACTCCAGCATGAGAACGGGATACCAACGTGTGTGTGAAGAACAAATTTCCCCTCACCAGGGATTCAAGAGACGAGATGTGGGCCTGGGGTAGAGAGGGAAGTGAACACCCTCTTCCTTCAAGTTCCACAGATTTTCTTCTTTATGTTCAGTGTCGTTCTTGTTACACTCAAATCAGTCATTCATTCT
>NW_011901495.1:0-310 GCF_000151845.1 Pteropus vampyrus | reverse complement strand
GATGGCCAAAGTTCTGATGTGAAGGATGAGCCTCCAGGGCATTATCTGGGGACCCCCTAATGGTAAGGAAGAGAGACAATGGTTGGGGAGTTTTAGAGGTTGGGTCAAACACCAGGAAAAAAAAAAAGTAAAACAGACTCTGAACACAAGGGTATTGAACAGACCCACCACGTAGAGCCCCTGTTAGACCCTTAATTTGGGTTTCTCTAGTACCCGAGCTCGAGACAAGGACATGGGTGCAGGTTGTTTATTTGGGATTTGACTAGGAAACGTGTTGGAGGAGCAGGGAAAACAAAATAGAGGAGGGAGG
>NW_011901494.1:2674-4655 GCF_000151845.1 Pteropus vampyrus | reverse complement strand
GTAGACAGCACTGTGTCTCCTATACCTGTCCTTGCCACGTCCAGCAGCACTGCACACAAGGACCCAGCCACCTACCAGAGTGGCCAAGTCCTGATCACACTGGACTTGGACCAGACAGACCTGGGTGTGAGTCCCAGCTCCACCCTAACCAGTTGTATGACCTTGAGCAAGTCACTTAGACCCCTAAGGCTCATGTTTAGCCATCCATTAAATGACAATAATGTCAACTTCACAAAGCCTTTGTGGGGAGCCAATGAAATGTTATTCGCCAAGCATTTATTGCAGGCTCTGACAAGTCATAGTTGGTCCTCATAGTAGTCATTGTTATGTTCAAGTTTGGACCTGGTAGAATCTCTCATGGGCCTGAAGTCCCTAGCTGTACTCTATGAGACAGCTAGCCACAGAGTTTCAATCCTAGGGCCCATTCTGAAGGATGGACTTTGGCTCTACCGGGCCCTACAAGCCTCACTTGATTCAGAAGCCACACTTAGTTCTCCAGTCACACTCTTAATTTCTCTTCGGCTGCTCCGGCCCAAGCAGAGACAGGGGTATTTGCTGCAGCTTCCTTCTCCCCACATACACTGTGCACAGAGGATCAGGCTGTGGCTGTGGCCTCAGCAAGAACAATAAATGCCTGCCCTGAGGCTGCTCCTGAAGACTAACTGGATCCTGTGTGGCCCATCTTGGCCTGAAGCAATGGGGAAGGCCACCAAGAAGGAGCCCAAATAACCAAGTGGCTCTCTATTCCCAGACACACACGGAGGCCCAGGAAGCAGCACTGGGCTTTTCCTGGGTTCAGCACTCCTCTCAATGCCTGATGCTCAGGCAGAGCACATGAGGCTGGTGTTGAAGGGGCTCCAATCACTGCTCGGATGAATGGTGCATCCCAAATCCAATGTTCCCAGTACTGCTTTGAATCCCTCCCATGATGGTTCTGTGCAGTGGGTTCCTCTCCTATCTACTGCCTCCTGTGCCACCAGAGAGTGTTCCCTCTGGGGAGGCCACCGAGAACCTTCAGATAAGAGTCTCTCCTTGCACCCACAGCCCTTAGGAAGGTCGGCAAACAGCTCCATTACCTGGGAGCAGTGCTTCAGAGCAAAGGCATGGTGACCCAATGCTTTTTACCTGTTACCCTTCCCGACGACATGCTACTAATCTTCCTGATGTATTGGGCCTGGTGGGTTCATTCTTTATAGTGAAAGGATTTCAATAGCGTTCTTGCTTAACGGGAGGGAGATATTCAGTCCTGGCTGCAGGAGATTGTCGTCACGGAGGGCTGGTGCCCAGGCCCTTCCATGCAACCACATCACACTTCCTCTGCCCTCACAGCCTGCGCTGCTTCTGCACGTTGCCCACCACTGAGGCCTGAGGCTCCCTCACATTGGCCTTCCTACTCCTACCACAACTTCTCATCTCCTGATGGGTCATGGATGGAGGAAGGGACCTGGCAATGCAGGGACTGATTGACAGCTGCTCTCTAAGAAGCCGTGAGCAAGGGAGACTAAACACAGGAATAGGGAAAAGGGCAAACCGGAAGTCTTCCATTTTGGGTACAAAAGTCCCGAACGGCCAGTCTATCTTTTACTGGATTCCTTCTTCTTCCTTCTTTTCCTTCTACCTCAGTTCTTTATTCCAGTCTGATATCTGTGATTCTCTGATCCTTTAATATGGCCAGACACCCTCTTAGATCCACGTGTGCCTCTCCTAGTTCTGAAAACATGCCATGGCCAGAAAGCCAAGAAGAAAATCGTGTTTTACTATCTCTGGTTGGAGATCCCAAGACCCCTCCAGCATCAAACACCTGCAGGCAGGAGCCAAACTGGCCAGATCATGTTAGTGAGCATAGGCAAAGCAGACCTCTGAAGCTGGTCTTCCAGCCCCGGCATGACTTCTGGCAGCCCAACTCACTCCCAAGCCATCAGGCATTAGTGGGCCTTTAACCAGACCTGCAGCCAAGCTCCTTCCTAGGCCCTCACCTCCT
>NW_011901494.1:0-1719 GCF_000151845.1 Pteropus vampyrus | reverse complement strand
GCCAGGTGCTAATACGCTCTGCTGACATCTCTTCTAAGAATTATCCTCAGTGCTACCACATGGCAGCTACCACCACCCCGTGGCATTGCTCTCTTTGCATACAGCCTTCATGCCCTGCCTCACTGCCTACACCACTTCCCACTTAGTGGTCCACCCTTCCCTCTCCACAGAGCCAGGTTGGCCTACTGCAGCACCCCAGATTCACCCCCCTCCCCAGGTCCCCTAGATAGAATCTGTTCTCATCACACCCTGACTCTCCACCCTATCCAAGCCCTCCAGCTCTCTCAGGCCCAGCCATGGTCACTCCTGCCTCCTTGGGAAGACTGCCTGACCACCCAATCACTCCCACTCGTACCCCAGCTCTGCAGGGCCTGCATTCTGTGTCACCCTATCTGGTTTCCTGGTCCAGTGTCCTATAGGGTCTGTGAGAACAGTGCCAGTGACATCACTCTCCTCCATGGGCACCTCGAGGGCACCTCGCATGGCCATTGCTGTGTGCATCGGGACTGGGGGCCATTGCTGTGTGCATCGGGACAGGCTACAAGGCAGAGGCCGACAGACTTTTCCTTCAGGAGGCCTCCCTGATGACTCACTCACACCACCAAGTCTGTCCCACCCCTCATCTTGATACAGAGTCACCACGAAGTGCCGGCCTCAATCACTCTCTTTTTATTATTCTGCCCTATTCTATAGGGTTGATTTTGAACTGCTTCAATGGCCTGTCTGTCCCGGATCCCAATCCTGTCCTGCTGTACCACGTAACCACTGCTATCTGTACAGAGGGCGGAAAGGAAGCAGGTGGTGATTGAGGTGGCGGATCACCAGGAACAGATGCCATGAGAGGCGTATACCAGGGGAACGGCTCACTCTTGGCTGAGCGGTCATAGTTCTAGCCTTCCTTAGTAGCCATAGGCGGGTAAATGAGGTGATCTCCAAGGCCCCTCCAGCGCTGTCCCTCTAACTCCACAGATGCCTCCTGCCCCCAATAATAGACCTTTTGCAGCTCCACATCTCCTTTTCAGAGAATGCCTGTCCAACCCTATCACTCATGCTCCTAAGGCCTCTCTATTATCACCAAGACATCTGGAAAGGGGCGGGGAAGACTTCTATTTGTGTTTCCTGCAATGGCATTGACTGGCTCCTAGCATCCAGCATTTCCTGAGATCTCATAGTCTCAATGCCATAATGTCCTCCCAAGCCTTGCAAAACTCTTGCAGTGCATGCTTTTGTGCAGAAATAACTCCAGAGGGATCTGAAGGTCCAGGAAAAGTTCTCTTGCTGGCCTGAGAGGGGTCCTTCTGTGTTCCCACAGCTGGGGGCAAGCAGGCCTGGTGACTGCAGAGTCCCACTGCCCTCTCACTACAGCTGTGAGCACCTGATCTGCCCTCTGCAACGAAAGGAGCTGAGGTAAGTATGGGGCCTGAAATCTCCCGGGGCAGGAGCTGTCATGCTCCCACAGCTACGAGAGCTTTGGCTTTGTAGCTTTGAGGTATTCTCCGTCACAACCTGGATGCCCCTGGATGCCTTAGGACAGTGCTCTTAGCTAGAGAATCTTTATGGACTTGTTCCCATCTAATAAGCAGCTAAAATGAGATGCGAAGAAGGCAGGCCCTCTATACATGAGTTTTTCAGAGAAAACAGACACAAAGACAGCTGGCCTGGGCTCCAGGCCTGGCTGTGCCATCACCGTGCAGTGTGAGCCTAGACCTCTCTTTGGCT
>NW_011901493.1:1038-3232 GCF_000151845.1 Pteropus vampyrus | reverse complement strand
CTGAGGCCCTGGTAATGACGCCCTGTGACGAGAGGACTTGACACCCTCCCAGCCTCCCTGTGAATGCCTCCTAGCCTTGCTCTGGGCCTCTCCAAAAGCTGGCAAAGCAGTGGCCATTCTTGGGCCATTTAACCAACTTGGGCCATTCTTGGGACTTCTTAGAGGAGAACGTGCGATGTGGTTGTTTAATGGCCTTGGAGCCGAGGGAAAGCACGAGGGCCAGAAAGGATAATAACACTGATATTCGCGACCTGGGGAATTGTGTTGAAATGACGATAAGAACAAAGAGTTCTGAGTGAGGGCTGGCGAAATGTTGCTAGCGGATGTTTGGCAGAATCAACCCAAACGTCCATTCGTTGGAGAATGGGCATGTCCACACAACAGGAGATGCGCAGCTACAGAACGGAATGGTGACCGAGGTACAGAAACCAGAGAGTGGACGAGGGGAAGGATTTCAGCTCATCAGTGAGGAAAGAGCCATAACAGAACATCAGCATTTGCAGCCACCGATGAAATAACGGACCTAGGCCACGACTGCCAATGGCCACTAACCTCACAATGGACAGCCAGCCAGATGTTGCCCGCCTCCTAATTCCAGATGATGAAATGAAGGAATTATTGTTAATATTTTAAGTGTGTTATTATTGGCATTGTGATTTTAAAAGGATCCTAGTGTTTGCAGATATACGGTCAAATATTTATAGGAAAAAAAAAACTCAATGTAATGTTTGAGATTTGCTTCTAAATAATGGGGGGTTGGACGTGTGTTAACCCCAGTCGCTGCGTGCAGGGGAGTTCACTGTACTATCTTCTCGAGAAATTCTGGGCCATTTTAGTGGGAATGGGGGGCATAGGGCATTTATGCCTTGCCTGGAGGAGTATAAGCTGGGGCCTCCATTCCGAAAAGGCAGTGTTTCAACCAATCAAGTGCACACATACCCTGTGATGCATGCATTCCTCTGCTTGGAACATCCCAAAGGAACTGGCACACGGTCCTGCGTGGAGAGACAGGTGGCTGGGTTTTAGCATCACTGTCTGTGAGTGGCGGATGGTTGGAGGCACCCTGGCCCACTCAGGTGACGTGCCGGAGGAATCGGCGTCAGATTTGGAAGGCGAACTCAGGACTCTGGCCTCTCGATCTCATTTTCCTGGTACCTGTCACTGGGATTCGGACAAAAGGCGATGGATGTCCACTGTGGTGTCCTAGGCTATTAGAAGCTACATACTACATTTTCATGGAGGGAAAAAGAAGCATCGTAAAAGCAGCATTGACAAGGGAGGTGAGAAAGAGAAGGACATACATAACGAAGAACCGTTTATTCAAATTAAAATATGCGCGCGAAAATCGACAATACACATTTTGAGGAGCACATGTAAACAAAAAGATACGTTATTAAACACATTCGAACAGGTTTCAGGGCTGTGCGCTATGAACTGGAGAGTATAATTAACTCAGAGTCTGCTCTGCGGTTTGGAATACATAAATAAAATAAAACCGTGTAGGATAAACTGTCTTGGATGGAAGCTGGCATGTGGTAGGTACTAAATAAATGGTAGCAATAACCAAAATAATATATTAACACTGTTTTAGTTATTATTATTAATAAACTAGCGGAGTAAGTTTTTAAGAAAACTTTGTCCATTTCCCCATCTCTTTTTTTCTTCCCCCAATCCGTGAAAGAGAGTCCACCACTGTGTTTGTAAGGGCAGGTTGGAAGGGTGTCCCTGGAAGAGGTCAGGGAAAACAGCCAAACCTCGGGACAATCCCCATGCCTCTTGGGAAGGAAATGAGCCAGGAAGTAAAGTTGGAGGATTCCAAGAGTGGTGGAGACCAGAGTCTTCTGGAAGGTCTGAGGGGGTTGGTAGAGGACACTGGTCACCAGGCATTGAGGTCCTGCCTATGTTGGAACAGCACCTGCACTGTGCTGAGCTGTGGATTTCTAGCTACCTGGCAGCCTCTGCCACCCCATCTCCACTGGACTGCTGGGCAGCCCTCAGGGACACTGATTTTCCCCCCACCCAGTTGAGTAGGGACTCAAAGTCAGATTTAATTTGATTTAGAAAAACAAGGTGACACTTGTCGCATTTAAGTGTGGTGAAGCAGAATTTATTCGCACTATACGTTTTTCCTTTGCACCTCATGTGGCCAGCAGCATGGGAGCTCACACATACGGCGCTTCAGGAAACGTTTTGT
>NW_011901493.1:0-310 GCF_000151845.1 Pteropus vampyrus | reverse complement strand
GAGTGGTGGAGACCAGAGTCTTCTGGAAGGTCTGAGGGGGTTGGTAGAGGACACTGGTCACCAGGCATTGAGGTCCTGCCTATGTTGGAACAGCATCTGCAGTGTGCTGGGCTGTGGATTTCTAGCTACCTGGCAGCCTCTGCCACCCCATCTCCACTGGACTGCTGGGCAGCCCTCAGGGACGCTGATTTTCCCCCCACCTAGTTGAGTAGGGGCTCAAAGTCAGATTTAATTTGATTTAGAAAAACAAGGTGACACTTGTCGCATTTAAGTGTGGTGAAGCAGAATTTATTCGCACTATACGTTTTTC
>NW_011901492.1:3809-6295 GCF_000151845.1 Pteropus vampyrus | reverse complement strand
GGCGGGGCCCAGGAATTTTGCATTTTTATCAAGTTACAGGTGACGTTAATGCCGCTGGTGAAGGACAGCACCTGAGATCCACGCATCTGGGCCAGACAGCTGTCTGGTTTCTGAAGAGTCTCTAACTGATTTAAACAACTGCATTAAATTTAGGGAATGTGATGCTCTGACCGCCTCTGAGAGTTTCGAGTTTCCTCCCAGAGTTTTTATGCGACAGTATTTTCCGCTACACACTGTATCATTTAACTTTCCTGCTCTAGGAGAAAATGAGTATCCACGTTTGTCCTGCAGGTATGAATGATGGTTCTGAATAAAACTTAAAAATGATAAATAATTCTGAAAGATGGAAAAGCCACAATGAATGAAACAGTTGAGAATTAACAATTCGAAATACAAATGAGAATACAGACATACGTTCTTCCTCGTAGCATTTGCTTGGTTATGCTTCGTGGACCTGTGCGTCTCTGAGCCTTGCTGTGTGCTGGCTGGCGGTCTTCCTTCTTCCTGCACGGCCTTCCCGTCGGGGAAGCTGCTCTTTTTAACAGAACGTGGTGCACAGGTGTCTCGTCATAGCATACAGAAGTGATCCAGGGTTTCATAAAACCTACGTGAACTATGTTCCTGATTGTTTGTAGTCTGAAGGTTAGCGCTTATGGATTCTAATACAAAAGCTCACAATCCCTGTAGTACGTATCTGCAAGCTTTTCCAGAGGCCAGAGGTTTACAGTCCCTTCCACAGTTCGACACTGCGTCTTTTGCAGTGTGCTTACCCTCAGCTTTCCTAATCTTTCCTTCTTGTGTTATGACATATTTTCCGTGTCTTTTAACTTGGTCTCCATAATGAACGTGAAAGTTGAAAACGCTACAGTAGTGTTGCTTTCAACACTAGGATCTCTTAATATCCGAGCAGACGTAATGTTTAATGCTGAGGGTTGGGTGTGAAGCTTATTTTCAAATGTTATATTTCCTTTATAATTAACTTTTGAGCTGGACTATGATTTGATATGTGGTGACTTGTCCAAACGCCTAATGTTTTGTAGCTCACCTTTTTAAGCAAAGAGCAGCTGCATTTTGAAATGTTTTATCTCAAGCGGACAAGCTGTTTACAGGCTCAGCTCTGACACATCCTGACATTTAATGTCTGTGTTTGTATTCCTCCTGGGATTAGGCTGCCTTTCTAATTAATTAGTTGCATAGCCTTTTATTAATTCCGTCAAAATTTATAATGTTTTAAATTAACAACATAGATAAGCATACCGCACTTTTTGGAAAACATGCAATGTTAATTATGTAGCAGAGACATGAGTTATATAAACTCTGCTGAATGTTAGAAGGTGCTTAGCAACAGTGTTTTCCAAATATAGGGATTTATTATAAACTTCTCCTTCTAAGGCTGCCTGTGCCATTTCAGGAGAGTGAATATAAATAGAGCTTGATTTCTTCAAGGAGTGGACTCGGTCATTTTGTTTACAGTGAGAGGAAGTATTTGCTTCACGTCTCTAAGAATTTATCTTTAGCATCCTTGCTGATTACACATCATTTCAGCGTGTTCATACCAAAGACTTGGGCCTTGATGAGATAGCATCACAGAGCAGGAAGAATGGAAAGTCTTATTTAAACAATGATTTTGTCATTATTACACTCAAGTGGGTCTAGTAACAATACCGAACCTAATTACTATAACGTAGCTTTTTTCGAGATGGAAAATTTTATCTCCGTACTAGAGTTCTGAGATATTTATAGCTCTTAGTCCTCCCACTCACCCTACACTAGCTTGTTTTAACAGGAATTTATGGTGGATGTGATACGTATAAAGTACCCAACAGTCCAGCTTTTAAGACGAGTTCTCTTCCTAACATTTTCCACAATTTTTTGAATTCTGCCAATGTTTTGTAAGTTGGAATTAAAATATTGAATCTGTGAAAATTCCATATTTTTTAATAAAGTCCAGGGAAGTAGTGAGGGTTAGTGGAAAGCTTACGGTGAGCTCTAGGTTCAGATGCTAGCACTACCCTTTCTCAGCTGAGAGTCGTTGGGCAAACCGCTTACCCTCCCGAACTCTGTTTCCACACCTGCTAAGTGGGGATCATGTGTCTTTTTAAGAGTTCTCGTGGAGTTTAAAATAAAGCCTGGCAGCCGTGGTCGCGGTTCATTTAGGCCCTTGGTAAGTAGGGCCTTTCTCTCTTTAAAAACGAAAAGTTTCCTATTTTATACGTATTTATTCATTTCTCTGGTAGACGCGTACTTGAATTTTAGCGATATTCCTGGTGTTTTATGAAATAGTCGTGGTTATCCTTGTCTGAGACATCGGGGAAACGCGGACTCTTTTGCCTTGCTGCAGTAGTGATTTTTTCTGAATCTGGATCAGCAGTGGCCTTCCCCTTCAGTAACATGCAGGCTAGGGACAGATGCAGCTTGTTTGGGGGGAGCCTCCCTGACGGATTTTCTTGTAGAACTTGGGAGCTGTCATGTCACCCGTAGGCAGA
>NW_011901492.1:0-2299 GCF_000151845.1 Pteropus vampyrus | reverse complement strand
AAGAGAACCCACAGAAAGTAGAGATGCAAATGAGATGAGGGGAGGTTTTGGGGAGGAGGTAATCAGGAGTAACGTGGCATTGTATCAGCCCCTATTTGAAGCGCTTACATGCGTTAATGCACATTTACAGCCTCTTAAGTGGTTGTCTTCGTTCTATAGATTTTGAAACTTAGGTCAGAGAGGTTAAGGAACTTTCCCAAGAGCACTCAGGGAATAAATAGTGGAGCCTGGAGCGACCGCCCTAGAGACCGCAGAGGCGTCCAGTGCTTCGTTCGTACCTGGGCGGTCACAGGGCCAGAGCGGGGAGTTCCAGAGCAGTCCTGCCGCTGGCTGGGGACTGCAGCAAACTAGGGGTGATTGCAAGTTGTGGAAACGGGGATTTGCGATTACTTTCTCAGTTTTAACGGTGTGTTATTAGAGATTTAGTACCTTCTGTTAAAGGGGTAAATACAGTTGGCCTACCCTCCCCCCACTTAAGGTTGGTCAGAGCCAGGCAGACGTGTCCTTCACCGTTTTCCTGGCCCCTCTCATACTTGAGCCTTGCTTTAGTTCACCAAGCTGCAGATCTTCAGCCTCTTTTGGCGTCAGAATTATGCTCTAATCCACAATTTTTTTTAACTCGGCATTTTAATTTGATATTCACAATTTGAAGCTAAAAGCTCTATTTTTAGGCAAGTTTGTCGAAACCTCGGACCGGTAAAGTGAATTCGTCTCGATGGTTCAGAGCCAGAGACCCTCAGAAATCATAGTGCGTTTCCTTATTCACGACGAGGACAGACCACAGATCCATCCAGGCTCAAGGTGTTTGTGACATCTTGGCTCAAGATTCAGGTCGTGAGACCAGGGTGCCTTCCAGCGAGCCATTACTTTTTAAAGTGATAGGGGTTCAGAAAAGACCTGGCTCCTGTGATCTCTTTAGGTTTCACCAGCCACTGTGATGTGAATAAAGCAGAAGCTGTGCCCTCTCTGAGGTGTGCCGTTTGATTTCTTCCCTGTTAAGGAGCAGTGAGAAATGGAACGCTCCCAGTGACGGATCGAGTGATACTTACCTCTTTGTGATGATGCTGAGGCAAGGGAGAGCCAAGACTCCAGCTATAACAGAATTCCTGGAGTTCCGATGTTTTGAAGAAATTTCAGAACTTTTAAAAGAGAGACTTCCATTTTGTTATACTTGCTTTCAGTCTTCATGTGTCTGAGTATATTATGAGGATATTTTACTCCTGACTTTTACAATCCAAATCTGAGATCCAGATGCTTACATTTCCTGTTACTTCTTCACGTAATTGTCTGTAGGGTAGGTAGTAATTCTAAAAAGCATTATTCCTGGGAACAGTTAAAGTTTGTTGTTAGTTTCTAATAAAGTCTCAAAAATAACATCAGAATTTAGCAAGCATTGAGTGTAAAATGGTAGGATTCCATATGCATGGGACAGGATGATGATTGTTGATTGAATCTGGAGCAGACGGTTTTGAAGAGCATGAATTTAGAGTAATTGCTCTTGTCCGGAAGTGATTCTCTCTGGAGAGTGATGTGGGGTTTGAGTGGGGACTTGTCACACACTGGAAGGAATGTGTTGGCATCAGTCTGGCCTGAGGCATTTTGCCTTCTCTTCGTTTTGTCTTGTTTTCTATTCTCAACCTTTGAGAGCATTGGAAAATAAAATAATGAAAACAAAATGACAGAATTTGTTTTTTAATTAGCTACACCTGTTTTTTGTTTCCAAGTTGTTTCTTAAGATCAAGAAGTATTGCTTCTGTTTTTGTTTGCATTTTAAAAATTAAACTCTGTAAGGAAAGGAAAACGTTGTAGATTGCGTGCCCTAAGCTGTGTTCCTTGATGCTGTGCATATATCTGTTCGCTCTTCTGGTTAATTGTTTACTTCTGGTTTATAAAAATATATATTTTTTGAAAAATTGCTGTGCATAGATTCTGCAGTGTCCTCGTGAGGGATGGTTGACATCTAGTAATTGAAGCTTAGCATCGCAGGATTTTAAAACTGAAAAATAATTTAGAGAAAATAGATTTTAATCTTTCCATTTAATAAATGAGATAACTGATAGCCAAAGAGGCAGTTTTATGTAAAGTGACACCTGAGCTCGTGGCAGATCTTGGACCATGGAGGACTGGTTGCATTAATGTGATGAGGGCTCCAGGGATCTTTAATTTTTACAAGCTCTGATATTTGTTTAACATTTATTCATAAATTCTGTGTTCCAGCTTCTATGTTATTTTTAAGAATAGCATTTGTTTAAAATACAGCACCTCGGTATTGAGTCTAGAATCGTGGAACCTCAAACTG
>NW_011901491.1:4048-6068 GCF_000151845.1 Pteropus vampyrus | reverse complement strand
TAACCCCTGATAGTAACCCCAAAAGCATATGCTTTTCCTCACATCTAGAGGTAGAGCTTATTTCCCTTTTCCTTAAATATAGCCTGTCCCTCCGACTGCTTTGGCCAATGGAATGCAACATAAGATGTTTGAAGACTTCTGATCTCAAGACTAGAAAGCCTGGAAACTTCTGTTTCCGTCCTCTTACATGCTTGTTCTTGGGTGGTCCCTCTCAGAACTTAGCCCCAGCCACATGAGGAGGTCACAGGGAGAATAAGACCCTCCCTGGCAGCCTCAGCTGAGCTCCTAGACAACAGCCAGCACCGACTGCCAGCCATGTGGATGAGTGCTGTGGGATTCCAGCCCAACTGAACCCCGGATGATTGCAGCTCCAACCAAAAACATGTGGGGCAGAACCACCACCCAGCTGAGCCCTGTTAACCCACAGACTCACGAAAGGCACTAAAATGGTGGTGGTTTTTAACTACTAGGTTTTGGGGTAATATGGTAGCCAGCTTCCAAGGTGGCTCCAATGAGCCCTACCTCCTGATATTCACACCCTTTTATAGTCCCTTTGCACATTATACAAGGGATCATCCGTGTGACTAACAGAATACAGCAGAAATAATACATGATATGTTATTTCCAAGATTAGGTTATAAATGTTGTTGTGGCTTCTGTCTCGATGCCTCTCTCAGATCACTCTTCCTGTTGCTCAGGACTTTCCTGGTTTTAGACTAAAAGTCTTACATCCTGAGAATCCCCTCAATCCTGGGCAAACCAGGATGGTCACCCTCTGCCCACATAGCGAGGAACTGAGGCCCCTGAACAACACTAAGCAAGAAACTGAGGGCCTCCTGCCAACAGCTTCTTGAGGGAGCCATCATGGAAGCCAGCCCTCCAGCCCCAGGCAAGCCCAGAGATGACTGCGGCCCCAGCTCACAGCCTCAGCTTGACTGCAACCTCATGAATGACCCTGATCCAGAACCACCCAAGTAAGTTGATCCTAGGCTCCTGACCCCAAGAAACTGTGTGAAATAATAAATATTTGTTATTTTAAGCTGCTAAATTTGGGGTAATTTGTTAAACAGCAATAGATAACTTATTCAGGTGGTTTGATACATAACAGGAACATGGAACATACACAAACCACATTCTCCATCCTGTTTTAAACAGCTGTGATAATCCTTCTTTCCGGGGATTTCTTTTTCTTTCCTGAAAATCAACCCGAGGGAATTTTGCTTCTAGAGTTCCTGAAGAGCAGGGCAGGCAGGGCCCGTGGCGGCTGCTGGGTGAGCTCATTCTGACTCTAATTGTTTTCCAAGCTTTAACAATAAATCTCTAGGGCTCACAAAGTCCTCCCGTCTCTTCATTTCCAAACACTCTCTGAGGCTGCCATGATTTCCCCGAAGGCCAGAGGTGCTCACCTGGGCCATGTAAACAGCCTTCTCTACTAGAAAATATCCTCTGAGCCCTGGCAACATGGACATCTGTGTGAAGAAAGCAGCACGCAGGGGTGTGTGACCTGCATGGCATGCAGATGGTTTGGGAAAGCCTGGGGGTCTTGACCTAAAATCTTTTCTAACCAGGTACCAGGATATTTGAGATTTCACTTTTCAAGTGTGATTAACTAACTTGGGAGGGAAATTTTATTTATTCACCAGCATCTTCTTCCGAATGAGGTTATTGAAGACATTTTCCCTGCCCAGGGTAGCAGAAGAGCATTGAGAACTTAATCCGGGGAAGCACAAAAGGCAGGTGGGCCTCTGCAAAGCTGACCTTAGCTCCGCCTCCTAATGCTGGGTTAGACTGACTGTCTACAGTTAGGCTGCAAGGCTGCACACAGGCAGAGCACCCAGCATGCTCCGGGCAGGATACGGAGTGTACCCAGGGACCCAGAGACCCTATGCAAAGTAGGTGAAGATATAAGTAGCATGTACTGTGCTCTTAGTTTCTGGAGGCTGTTGTAACAAAGTATCACAAACTGGGTGGCTTAAAATAACAGAAATTTATCCTCTTATAGTTGGAGACTATTGAAGTC
>NW_011901491.1:0-2718 GCF_000151845.1 Pteropus vampyrus | reverse complement strand
TTGAAAACCAAAGGTTCTGGTCAAGTGGATGTGATCCCTGAGTGGTAACTGTGAGCTAAAGTTGAGTACTGGCTGCCTCCAAGTCGATTATTTTTATACCCTGACCACTTGACTCATTTATCTTCTTTGCTTCATCCCAAGAGGGATTTGAATTTTTCACTAAGGCCAACTGAAACCTCCCCTTTGCCTATGAAATAAAATAGGCCTCACCCGGCACTAAAAAATCCTCACAGTATGGCTGATTCGGGCTTACCATCCGTGAAAATACTTCATTACAAATTTATTTACACCTTCACTTCCAAACAAGTCTCTTATTTTCCCACATTTATGCCTTTGCTAGTGCTTTTTTTATTTCCTCTAAGAGGCCTTCTATCCCAATCTGGCCTGGGAACTCTTCCACACCCTTTAAGGTCCATATGAAGGCCTTCTCAGAATCTCCCAAACAGATGTAAGCTTCCTTTCATTTGATGCTCCGAAGCACTTTGTTATTTTGAACTACTTGCTCTGGACTTTCACAACTTCACACATTTGCATATTAAAATTTCTCTTCCTGTGATTCACTTCCCTCTTGGTCAACAGTTTCAAATGAACCCAGCCTTCTAGTCTTCTTTACCAAAGCTCTAGACCCATGAATGAGAAAGCCATCTTGACTCTCCAGACCAGCCCAGTCACCAGACAAATACCAGTGAGTAGCCTCTGTTAATGCAGTGTGGAGCAGAAGAATTGCCTGGCTGAGACTTGCATAAAGTCCTGACTTTTTGACAATCATGAGATGTAATAAAAGGGTTGTTGTTTTAAGCCACTAAGTTTTAGGCCAGTTTGTTACATGGCAATAGATAACTAAAACAGCTGGGAAAATTAAAAAGTCTTTAATCTTGTTATTTTCAAGTCTTTTTATGAAATTTTATATATATAGATATATACACATATATATCTATATATATACACACACACATACACATATATGTGTGTGTATACACACACACGCACACACACACACACACACACAAACACACACAACTTAGAGAAGTAGAAATGACCTAATGTTTATTGAACTCCTACTTTGATTTCTGCCTGGTACTTTCACATGCATTATCTTATCTAATACTCGAGACAATCCAGTTTGTATTATCCACATTTTCAAAAGAAGACACCAAAGCCCAGAGAGGTTAAGTAACTTTCATATGATCACACAGCTCCTGAGTCAGGGAAATGGAACCTAATGCTTAGTATTGGTCTCTCCAGCTAGAAAATCCTTGTTATTGTCAGCATCTCACATCCCCACACCACCTCTCTTGGCTCAGACAGTGGCCTACATTCCACTTATTGTGACATCATATGTGGTTTTTCGTGTTGCTGCAAAACCTTCAAAACATTCCTTTTAAATGGCAGCATATTATTCCAACTATAGTTTACATACCATTCCCCTATTGTTACATTCCTTCCAAATATTTTCACCATTAAGAGGAATTCTGACAGTTTAATCATGCTGATAATATTAGAAATTCTACAGGGGCCATTCTTGGGGTCTTTGGGTATTTCCGGAGTCTCATCTACAGTACTCCTCCAGCCTTCTCCCCACATACCCACCCTCTCCAATCTGTCTTAATGAACCTGCTTACACAGTCACCTGAGGAAAGTGTCATGTAGCAGGTGGAGCAAATAAAGGGGAGAAAAAAATTCCCTTGGAACTCATACCCATTCACGTCAGATGAGTTAATCACCCTTTAACAATTTAATGCAGACTTTATCAATCTTAAATAGCTTTGACAGCTGGAAAAATTAAGATTATGTCAGGACACTTGTTGGTTTTGAAAAGATTATAAATCCTCTTATTTCAAAAGGGCCAAGTGAAAGGTTTTTAAATCCTGTTAAGAACTTTAGCCTTTATCGTGAGAGCCACAGCCAGCCAGTGAATGGTTTTAAACAGAGGAATGATAACCTGATCTGATTTTTTGATCTAGAAAGATTTGGAGTTCAGTAGGATTTAGTGATTAATGGGATAGAGAGTGGGGGACAGGCAGGACTCCAGTATGACCCTAGGATTCCACCCAGGACAGCTGGGTAGGTAGGATGAAAAGCAGGAAGAGAATAACAAAACAGTTCCCTTTTGGACCAGATGAGCTAGGGATGCCTGAGGTCAGGGCCTGAGACAGGGTAACTTTCAGATGCTCATCCCCTGAGGCTCCTGCTGGCTGGCTGGCTAGAGACTTGGTCAAGGGACTCAGGCCCTGTAGGCCAGGCCAGCCCATAGAAGCAAAGGGTTCTAGAAAGCACAGCTGGCCCAGCAGAATTGGGAACACTGGGAGAGACCATGAGGTATTAGAAACCCATGAGACTTCTAATACTTTCCTTCTGTGAAGGACCTCTAGGACCACCCCATCTTTAGGAGCTCTTTTTGCTACAGGTCATCAAGTCCCCTGGAGTTTTTCAGTTCAAAGATTCTTTTTCCCCCCCCCCTTTTTAATTCCCTCCCTGACCCATGGATGTAGCCATTTCCCCTTAAGAACTGGATCTCTGAAGGCAGGGCGTTCCCCTCCCACATGCTCACAGTGTGCACCTGGGGGGCCTGGCACCTGGGGTATGGTCCGTGGCTCCACCTGGGGCGCAAACCCAGGACCTTCTGCATGCAAAGCAGACGTGCTAACCACTACACTATGGAGCCACCCCCTCAAAGATTCTTCATGATTTCGTATTTAGGAGAAAGCACCACTCTAG
>NW_011901490.1:3784-6063 GCF_000151845.1 Pteropus vampyrus | reverse complement strand
AGAAGTATAAATGACCTCCAAAGCTTGAGTCCCTATTCTTTTGGACATGTATCTATAATACTGTATCTATTCTATATTTTACAATTTTCTTGATCATATTAAAAGCTATAGCTGGATACCTCTTTTTGAAAGAGATGAGAGGTTCTGATTAATGTTTTCATTCATTCATTTTATTCAGTGAATGAATTAATCATCTACTGTGTAAAAAAAACCCCAACCCTTTAAAACACTGTGGAAACTGTAATGAAGAGTAAAATTTAGCCCCCTTCTTGAAGGATGTTAAAAAAAAAAAAAAGAAAAGACACAATATCCTTGTAAACAACTCACTAGAATGCAAGGCAGAATGGAGTACTGTAGCTCAATTGGAAAGCTGGAAACCAGGTGTTGTTGAAGCTAACAGGAGTAGTATGAGAGAAGATTAAACCAGGAATCGGGGAGCAGACCCAGATGACAGGGGATCATCAGAAAGGCCCACCAGAATGTCCTGAGAATGGGCAATAGCTGGTTTTTTTTTTTTATGTTAGAACTCAGTGAAGTCTTGAGAAATACAGGGTGTATGTCATCAAGTGAGGAGAACACAGAGATAGGTTGACAAAGAAGAAGGTCATCATCTAGGATTCTAAGCAGGCAAAGTATTTGCTCACATCAAAGAGATGTAGAAGTGCTTCTTTAAAGAGCTAGCTCTAGAAATGACTTTGGTCTATAGATCTATAAGTCATGAGCAAAACAGGAAAATCAAACATGAGTCTCAAGACTCAGACCTGAGATTATGGTTTAGTTGTAGGGACAAAACAGAAGGTCAGTTGTTAGACTTGGAGTAGCAAATTCTACCTGAAATTTAATTCCAAGAGTTTATAGAGGACCTTAAATTCCCATGAAGGCCTCAGAATTTGGAGCAGGGCTGGCCTACAGTCTGGGACCTGGACAGCCTCTGCTAGGAGGAGAAAGGAGTCCTGGAGAGGGTGGGGCCTGGCAAGGTCTTTATACTGTCTCTTGTTTCCAGTTCCCTCTTATAGTTGCTGTCTGGCAGGTAGCTTGTACTTTTGGATTAAGTTCTTTTGAATCTTATCTGAATTCTCTTTGTTCAGGTTTTCAAATTGCTCTGGGTGACATCTGCTTGTCACCAGTAAAACCAAAAGGACAGCAGGGTAGATTGCCTTGCGTAGGGCAGACAGGTAATTGCGGCTTTAGTTTTGTTTTGTTTTTGGAAGGATCCAGGTGTCCAACCTCTTTATCTCACAAAAGAACCTTAATAAATGTGGGAGTGTTGGCAGACAAGATGGCCCAGTGGGCAGTCTGCCCATCTGATGTGTTAGCCTTGTGCTATTGAAATAGTACTTCCCATGGAAGCATCACACATTAGGAATTCTCTGCTGGTCCAAGCACCTCAACAACTTCCAAGCTAGGAGCACAATTAGAGACATGGAGACTTCTAAGCAGCCAAGAGATACATTTCACTCTGGAAATTCAGATCTCAACAGAGAGTGCTCATACCATGTACACATAAATCATTCTCCCGAAGAGCTTTTCTTGTTGTGAAACCAAATTCTCTGCAACTGGAATCTACTGGCTAGTTAGTGGGTGTTTCTCTGACTTTGAAGAATTGACACTTTAGAAATTGTGCGCATGTAGGATATGAGCTGGATTTTCTAGAATCCGGGCTTAATTGTCTTCTCTTTCAAAACCTGCCTGCTTTGCTGCTTATATGCACAGAGTGGATTCAGATGTGGGAAAAGCAGGGCTTCATCAAAAGTACAATAGGTAAGGCTTGGGTCCAGGCTGAGCAGAGCCTCAGGAGAGTGGGAAGGTTCCACGGTGAAAATGAGGAGAATTTGGCAGGAGGCAAAGCCTAAGGCCTCAGAAGGTAGAGCCCAGAATAAGGAAATGGAATAGGTCTACTTTGCATAAGGACTGGCTGGAGTATATGTGTTAGTTAGAAGTATAGCTCTTGGAAACACTGGAGGGTAAAAGACAGGCGATACTGATCAACTCTAGAACTCATATATAAAGGCTAGAAAAAGTTGTATGTCCTAGAATTGTGGAATGCAACAGAAGGGAGTTGATCAGAAAGGAATAAAGCCCAGTGACCAGAACCGATTGCAATTGGGTACCCAAGGATCTCAATATCAGCATTCTTCCATCCTTTAGGTCCCAGGATAATGTCATTTCAGCCATCTTCTGAGTAATTAGGCATATGGCAGGTACTGTTTTTCTTTTAGAGGCAAGAAGGAACTGTTAAAAGAGACCTGTTGAACTTGGAGTATGCAGCTAGATCCAAT
>NW_011901490.1:0-2544 GCF_000151845.1 Pteropus vampyrus | reverse complement strand
TAGTATAAGTTGGTGCCTCTGGGGTTTTATTGATATCAAAATGCTGGGGTAGGGCTTGACCATGTGAGTGGGCTCTGGCCCCAGGACTTAAGGAACGTCATTAAGGTCTGGGTAGGAAAGCCTTGCAGGGAGGAGATGCATTTGATATATTTGGCTGTTGCTCAGCTTTAAATTTCAAGAATTACCAATTGGTTGGTATAATGGTTCTCAACTTTTTTTTTTATTTTTAAATAAGAGAATATATGTCAGAAGACTTTCACGTGAGGACTCATATCCATGGTTATACTCAAGATTTACATGAATCCTACCCAAGAACCAGGCTACTATGCTCTGGACCAAATTCTCTGTTCCTGAATGTTTAAACACACTGGAACACGGGACTGAATGTTTGGCTTTGCAGGCCAGTGGCTCTATAAAGGGGTTACTGATGTCCCTCACAGGGATCTGGTTATTTTGGTGGCCAGTGTGCTGTCAGAGGCAGTACTCAGGGGCCTCTTCTGAACATGACTGGGCTCAGTATTCCAGATAAATGTGCAATGATGAGGAAGGTGACAGAAGAAATCAGAGCAGCAATTGGCATGCAGGTGGCCTGATGGAAGGGCAGCTTGTGGATCCCATGACAGAGGGAGGCATGGGTCAGTGTGACAGCAGAGCACTGAAGCTCATTTCACAGCCAGCAGTAGGGGCTAGCAGAGAGCCTCTCCTCAACAAAAAGACCTGGTGTCAGGTGATGAAGGACGAACTGTGAGCACTGAGATTCAGGCTTGGAATTCTGGGAAGTTATTGGACAGAGCGCTGAGGTGGCAATCCTGATCTCAGCACCACTGGAATAAAAACAGCGACAGAAGCTTGCAGAACAAGTAAAAGTCAAATAGACTAACTATACTGCAGAACTAAGGCTTCTTAGTTCTAATGCCCATGGTTTTGCCCTGGACACTAGTGGAGTGGCTCAACTTTGAGAGAGGTTCTATGACTACAGCTGAGATATTTGCAGAGTCATCGTCAATTTACACTAAGTGCCCAGTGGTCACCTCTTTAATTGTTAGAAATCAATATAAAGACACAATTAGAATGAAATAAGTGTGCTCAAATTACATTTCTCATTCTATTTATATTGTCTGATAGATATTCCAGTATTCCCAAGAATGATTTGAAAGAAGCATCAGCAAACAGTATCAGTTTTACAGTGTGATGTTATTTTTGTAGCATTTTTCATGTTTCTAAATGTACTACAGCATTATGTCCATTCTATTTTTATTTCATTGAGTTTTCCAAAATTTTATTTTTTTATTACAGAAAAAAATTTGTTTTTAAACTTCCTTTTTGATCTTTTCTGTTTTATAAACAAAATACGCAGTATCATTCTCATTCTGTCTTGGGTTCCTCCCTCTCTTCCCTCCTTCCTTCCTCTCTCATCTTTTTTTTTTCTTAAATGTTTGTTCTGGAAAGGACCTGTAAAAATGTTTTATTTAAGCTTTTTGGTGTTTCTGTACTATGGAATCCTTGTACCACGAACAATCATTTCTTTATTTTTCATTTTTTTCTATTTTTAAAACAAGGTTGTGTAAGATTTTTCCGTTTTTCCTGCGAGGTAGGTATGGTGGTGGATATTATATCCATTTTACAGATAAAGAACCTAAGGGATAGAGATGAACAAAGATTTATCTAAAGGCATGTGAGTTCTTTCTATGGGAATCAAATTGTAATGTAAATGGTCTTTTTCATAGTTCTCTTTAGTACACGGAAATTGTGATGCATGGAAAATTTTCCATGAAAAGTTTTCAAAATCTCAAAATCAGAGGGTCATTCTGAAACTTAAAGAATTGCCAGTGTTGAGCCTTGAGTAAAATTTGGGCCACCGGAATTTTCTCTTGTGTGCTCAGGGCTGAGAACCTCCTTTCCCAAGTATATCCCATTGAGCTGGCTTCATTTATCACAGCCGGGCAGCACATTGTCAAATTCACCTTCCTAAGAGCACAGCACCAGCTTGGCCCCACAGATAACAATGATCCCAGAAGATAGAGTTTAAAATCGGTCTTTGTGAGAAGCAGATGTTAACTGTCACCTGCCAAGGAAACAGGAGGACCCGGCACTCTGATGTATTTGGAGGTGACAAAAAGAAATGACACTTTAAGTCAGTAGCTCTTCTAGGAAATATATCTAAATACCAGCACAAGATAGCGACCATTGGCCCGTTTCAAATTGAGATTATGAGTACTTATTTTCACTCCGTATGTAGCAGTTTAATGAATCTTATTACAAAGTATGGTAAACACAGCTATACCATATGAACTTTGTCTATATTATTTTATTCCACGATTTGGAAATTAAGTAGTGGGTCAAAGTCTGATTAACACTTGTAGTTACTTAAATGGTGTGTATACACTACATATCAATTTTTGGTGGGTATTTTGTTCATTTGTATCAAGTTTCTATCAGTCAAGTTGCTGTTTTCCTTGGGGTGCAGTTCTTACATTTGATTCTCAGTACAGCAGGGAAGCAAATGTTCTTGCACGGGTTCCCATCACCTATTTCTTTTTCTTT
>NW_011901489.1:3803-6227 GCF_000151845.1 Pteropus vampyrus | reverse complement strand
TGGCGGAAAATGGCACCAGCTGACAGTGAGGCCTTGCTCCAGGGTAGACACCCTGGGAACACCCGTGGATTCGTAATTCGTCGCTGCAGTTAATTTATCCTCCAGGATGGAGTGCTCCATGCACAGGGCTAGTGTGGAGGGGACCCTGCAAATATGCGTCCCACTGTAGAGTAGTGAATTACTAATTCGATTTTTAAAAGAAAGCCTTTTATTTATTAAGAGTTTACTGAAATCCGGATGGGAGAATGCTGGAGGCCAAAGATGAGTTGGTTACCTTCCAGAATGATGCAGGTTCAGGCAACAGGCTCTATTCTAAGATAGGGAAAGTAAAAGGGAAGCCAGGCCATGGATTAAAAATATATTGTAGACGTAGATGACCCAAATCTGCAACATTTCTCACCATTTAGCTCTTCTCAGTTTTCCTCCATTTGCTGTTAATCAATTTAAGATTTATGTTTACGTGATGCCAAAATAAATCAATTCAGTTTTTTTTAAAAGTGAGGAACATAGAAAAATGTATTAATATAGCAACCCCCCCCCAAACAAACAAACAAAAAACCAAAACCAAAAACAAAACAGAGCAAGATAGAAAGAGCCTCAGAGAGTGAAAGGTTTTCTGAAGATGGCAGATAGGTTAGGGACTCACAGTATGATTAGGATTGAACTATTGAGCTGTAAGCGAATGGCCCCCTTTTGTATACTTTAGTCCTTAATTGCCTGTTCTAATGAAAAACGCCCTTCTCTCCAGCTACATCATTCCTCTTTTTCACTGGATGGAGTTTTACTTTCATTTTCAACACCTTCATTTGTTTTGTCCTGAAAGCTTAATTAAGACTCAAGGTGGACAGACGTTTTGGAAGTCAGAGTGATCTCTTTTTCACGATGCGTCAGTTGGAAGCTGGCCTCTTAGGAAGCACAACACTGGAAGGCATTTGGTCCAACTCTTTCTATTTGGTGAAGTGATTCAAGAACCAGTTTAGATTTTGTTGAAATTATAGTAACATTTTAGAAAATGACACACGTAAATGCAAGCCCTAGAATGCAGGAGCCCTTGGCCATCTGTGTCACCGAATGAAGTGTGTATTCCTGTGAATATAATAAATAGCATTAAAGACAGGGAGTGTTACTAAACTGTGTTGGCTAAGCAGATGTCCAGAAACGTCTGCTTATTTTAAATACTGTGGCTTAGGGCACAACAGTTTTTTCCCTTTGTCATTTTTGTTATACTAGATATAGTGTAATACAGTTTTCTCTGTGGAAAAGTTAGAAAATGTTAAAATATAGAAAAATTTACCTAATACCGTCACTCGCCAATATCCAAACGTTGAGGGGTGGGGAGAGATGAATAGGCAGAGCACAGAGGATTTTTTTAAGGTAATGAAATGATTCTGTATGATACTATAACGGTGGATACATGAAATTATACATTTTGTCAAAACCCACAGAGGGTACAAGAACCAAGAGTGAACCCCTTTGTGAACTGTGGACTCTGGGTGATGATGGCGTGTCAATGTTGGTTTGTCAATTGTAACAAATGTCTTACTCTGGTGGGGACGTTGAAAATGGGAAAAGGTATGTGTGTATAAGGCCAGAAGGTTTATGAAAAATCTCTGTCCTTGGCTCTCTATTTTGCTGCCAACCTAAAACTGTTCTAAAAAAGTCTTAAAAAAAATAGCACTGTCTGGACACACCGGAAGTAAAACTAGACAAATTAGACCACATCAAAATTGAAAGCTCTGAGTATTAAAGAACTTAATCCACAGAGTGAAAAGGCAACCTATGGGATGGGAGAAAATACTTGCAAACCATATAAGGGGTTTGATAAGAGATTAATATCCAAAATACAGAAAGATCTCTTACAACTCAACACCAAAAAAAAAAAACAAAAAAAACAAAAAAAACCCAACTCCGAATAACCCCGTGAAAAAATGAGCAAAGGACTTGAACAGACACTTCTCCAAAGATAATACACAAATGGCTGAAAAGCATATGAAAAGACGCTCAGTATCACTGATCATTAGAGAAATGCAAATCAAAACCAAACGAGATATCGCCTAGTTGACTGGAGGATCTTGGAAGGAAGGCTCTGAGGGAATGAAATGTTACAAGTGTTCGTCCTGCTAATTCCCAACAAGGACATGCAGATGTCTGCTGAGAAAGTGAGAAAGTCAATGAGATAAAACAAAGACCTCACAAACAAATGAGTTGGCAGGAAGTCTATTCCCAGCGAATACTTTACAACTAGCAGTCTGAGTCTGTCGCCTGGCTTTCACCGAGCTCAAAAAAGACTATAATTTAAGTTTGATTTGGCTCTTTGATAACTGTCATCTTGTTCTTAATAGTAAATATAGTCAGAATTCTTTTCTACTCTAACTAGGGCAAAGTCATTTCTGGAATAAATGTAGTCCTCAAAATACAGAAGGG
>NW_011901489.1:0-863 GCF_000151845.1 Pteropus vampyrus | reverse complement strand
GCACAAAACTAATTGGAAAAAATTAGAAAAAATAAATTAGGTATGAAAAAGTAAGAGAGTGAAATCACACAAAGGTAATAGGAGAAAAAAATAGCGATGGCGATGAGACCGAATTAATAGAGTAGGGGGATGGTGCACCCCAAGAAGCAGTTGCAGAGGATAAGAAACTTAGGTGGAAATTGCACTGACATATGAGTCGTGAATAAATGGAATGACAAGTCGTATTTTGCGAGATGAAATGTCCAAACAATTTAATCCACCAATTGGTTTTTCGTTTTTCCATGAAATCAATTGGTTGTCAGATTCCTCTATCCTCATGCATTGCCTGGTTTAACTTTAAGAATGTAACTGTTATCCACTCTCAAAGACAGGTTGGTGCACTGGTGCAGAGTTGAGGAACCAGCCTGTCCCAGAAACGTGACAGAACTTTCTCCAGTAGAATGGCAGAGGGCCTTTCAGAAGTATAAATGTAGAGGGGAGAGCGGCAAAGAACTCGGACAGCGTTTGTAAGCTGGTATGTCAGGGCGCTCCTTAGACTGAACGATTCATTGCATCCTTCTGTCTATTCTGCCCTCCAGGCTGGGAAACTGAGAGGTAGGCTGCCTGTCTAGTCTGGTTCTACGGGAAACAGAAAATAAAGGAATAGGTAGCAAGCTCAGGGAAGAAGAACCAGGAAACCAGGTCTTCCCAGCGTGAGGGTCAGCCTCCTGCTTCCAGCAGCTGCTCCTTCAGAGGGGCATCGCATTGCCGAATGCCTGGGGTTTTCCCAGTGCCATCTTGGATCCCTTAGCGGTGGGTAGGTCATAGTAGGGTTCCTCCCAAGGCCTGGTAGGCCAGCATTTACTGAGTAGCTGTCATATTCC
>NW_011901488.1:2329-4818 GCF_000151845.1 Pteropus vampyrus | reverse complement strand
CTTCAGTGATTTCTGTCTCTTTTAATCATTTTGAAATCAGAGCCTATATTTGAATTATGTTCTGTCTGTTTTGAGAGCTAGCTGCTTGCTACCTTTGTGTTAACCTAGGGTGGAAATTGTCATTTCATTTGGAATTCATTTTTGCAAGAGTGCTTTTTCTATATCTGTACACAAACATCCATTTGAACATGGATTGTCTTAATTCAGCATAGTGCTCTTTTTAATATAAAAAAAGCTTAGGTATTTAACTTTATTTCCTTGACTTATGACTTTCCTATAAGATTATTTGGGCAACCTTAGCATTGGATTTTAATTAAAAAAAAAAAAACATATAATAAGTAATGAGATAAGGGGAAAAACATTTGGCATAGGGCTTAGACAATCTTAAGGCAGATTTTAAATTACTGCTTTAGTGTAATTGTGAACAATTTTATGGAGACATACCAGAATAATATATAGACGTCTACTATTGGTATATAGTACTTTTAGATTATGAGTATGATTTCAATCCATTGTGATGCTAACCTATTAAATAATATCCTAGGCCTTAAAGAGTTTGTTCAGTTTTCAAAAATTGTCTTATTTATACTATAAATTCAGGCACAGGGAATCGTTACCTTTTCAGAGGATAATTTTGCAGCAAACTAATTAGACAGGAAAAAGGAATGTGACATTGGAAGTGATAAAAACCTATCTTCAGTTTAATTTGCCCTCTTCTTGAAAACCTATACAACTATTTAACATGCTAACTTTTATAATTCTCTATGTAGCATGGGTATTCTGGAAGGATTGAGTGCCTGAATTCTTTCATTCTCATCAAGAAAAGTAAGGTGAAAAGTATTTTAAAGAAGTTTTAACCATGAGGATCGACCAAAACAATTTGAATGGCTGAAGTCTTGGAATTTTAAAATAAATTCCTTGTTATATGGTATAACTTCTACCTAACATATTAATAGTTATAAACCAACATTAATAGTAATACTAATATCTAATAGTATTTCCCCATTTCCCTATTTCTTATAGTTGAGAAAAAGATGTCAAATGTGTCTGTTTTCTTCATTTGTTTATTCAGCAAGGTTTATTCAGCATGTTTTGTCCCAGGTACTGGCCGACTGCTGGACATACAAAAGTTGTTATGGCACACTGTCATGCTTCCAAATGTGTTCAAGCTAACAAAGAGAATACAAACACACACACATACACACACACACACACTCCATACATATACAAATCATTTCAGTACAATTGGCAGGCTGAAAGCTACCTTGAGGTCATAACTAAAAAGGTATAAGTTATTTATATTCATTGTCTTGAATAATATTTTTAATGAGTGTTTACTAGAGGAGGTTATCAAGAGAATATGACCACTAGTTGACCCTGAAGCTAAGTCAGAGGCTCCTCACCCCCTCCCTTGTCCTTGGAATGTTTGTTCTGCCCACCATTCCCACAGTGGGAACCATTTGTAAAATGCGCCCTTGAGAGAGCAATGTGTTGTTGAGATCATCTGGACGGTATATGTGACTGAACCCAGTTAAAAACTCTACATAAACTTTTAAGATTCTGGTGGGAAGGTGCAAAGATCTACTCACTTTGTGGTTGCCCAAGACAAGCCTTGTATGTAAGTTTCCTTGCTTATTAAACCTGTCACCTACCAATCTAGAGTAACTTGCCTCTTTCTTTGGTGTTTTCTTGCCCTCCCTGTATGGGGGCCAGTTTCAGATTTCACCCTGAAAGCTCCAGAGCTTTGATCTAAAATTGTGTAGGATGAGAAGAGAAATGGTTGAAGCACAGCATCTTGGAGAATGCCTAGGTTTAAGAGACAGTTGATAGAGGATTCAGCAGTGAGTCTAAACAGAACTGATTGAGAAGTAGACAGGAAACAAAAAGAAATGCCTGATTTATGAGGTAATCATACATTTTAGTTTGCCTGAGACAGTCCAAGCATTCCTTTTCCATCAATGTCACTTCTGGCTAGCACCCACCCCCTTTCACTCACAAAAATGTTCATCCTACTTATGCACTCCTAAGGAGCCCTAGTCCTTTGTTATAGCTCTTATTACACTGGTGATTATCTTTCTCCCCACATGGACTGTAAGTATTTAGAGGAAAAGCAGTGCCTAATTCATTTAAATTCAAAGAATAGGGATGCGATTATATATATAATATAGCACTAGCTATAACAAGGAAACCTCAAATTTTAGTGGCTTACCACGACAGAAAATTACTTGTGAGTTCTGCAGCCCAAATTGTTATGTTCTTGATTGGCACGTATCTATTCTCTAAACAGTTATTTAGGAACCATAACTTCTATTTTTTTCTCCACCATCTTCAATATATGGCAAGAGGTTACAAAGGGGGAGAGAAATGAGAGTTTGTACTCACAGTTTTTACGGGCCAGGTATGAAAGTGGCACACTTCCTCAACTCATAATCCATTGCATATATGTAACACCACTGATTTGTATACATATACCTGAAAATGAGTCTGGA
>NW_011901488.1:0-724 GCF_000151845.1 Pteropus vampyrus | reverse complement strand
CATCACATTTTGAGAAATAATGGCTTAGAGATATTATAAATACTATCTTTTTCCTCACCCTCTTCCGAAATGTCATTTTTCCAGCAATTACATAAAATACATATTGCCTTGGTGGTCAGTTTTACATTTCTTTCTAAAATAAGACTATTTAACCTCCTGCTTTCTACTGACAAAGTTGTTCTATTTATTTTTTAAATATAACTGGTACATACAGATCTGGATTTTTTTTTTTAAAAAAAGCCACTTGTTATACTGTTTTTGAATGGAAATATTAGGATATAGACATCTACTGCTTCATCATTTTTATTATCAAGATAAAAATACCACATTTTATTTTTAATAGACGTTGCTCTCTCAAAAGAAGTTACCTCTTGAGGTGTTTTATCTAGAAGAGAATGTCATAGACATTAAGTCCTTCATTAGATAAAGCATTTCTGCAGCTGCAAGGTAATTGCCAGAGTGGGCAGCTAAGTACTTATAGAAAGATGTTAACTTTGATCAGCTATGTTCAATGTTTAGCTCTGCTAGACTCATCCTTTCTTCTTCTGTTCCATGTTTATTCTGAAGAATATCTATACACTTAAGTCATTAACTTCTCTCAAGAAATATATGATGAAAATTATGACCTGTTAGTGTGGTTTCAGTTTGCAGTTCTGTCCTTAGATGAACACACAGAACTTCACAAACACACAAAGGCTCATTTTCTCAATCTAAAAGGTAAGAA
>NW_011901487.1:2950-5670 GCF_000151845.1 Pteropus vampyrus | reverse complement strand
TGTGCCACTTGTGTTTTACTTGTATTACAACTATAGTTCATCATGCACTGGACCGCCATGCTTTGTTATGTCAGTGTGTCAACCCATTGAAAATGTAGCTAAAACAAATAAGTAATGGGGATGTGGTGTACAGCATAGGGAATATAGTCAATAATATTGTGGTAGCCTTGTACGGTGTCAGATGGTTGCTGGACTTACGGTGATAACTTCTTTAGCTATATAAATGTAGAATAATTGTGGTATACATCTGAAACCAATATTGCATGTTAGCTACATTTTAATAAAAATCTTTAAGAAAAACGAAAATATATTCTAAGCAGCTTCCTGTGAAGAGCGTGGGTGCCCTTAACTGATGCTTTATCACCTAGGGATGGATGCTCTATAGTAACTAAGGGAATCCTTCGCAGCCATTTAAGTTGCTTGAAATATTTCGGTCCTTCTTGTTGGTGGACCTTTCTAGGAGCAAGCCTTACTCTGGCAGTTACTGGATCACCTCAGAAGGAATTCGTTGTTAATTAAGTCGTTATATCTGAATCTCTAACAATACATATCTCATATCGTCTCTCCAAATTATTTATGATTATTAGGATCCCCAAAGTAAGACTTAGAGAAGCATCATGAAACTTTTTGGCACAGGAAACTTACCCTTTTAACAGGGGAGACTGTTGTTTTATAGGACAGTCTCAGTACCCCTGCCCATTCGTGATTTGACTCTTGACCCTCAGTGCAGGAATTTTACATCTGCTCCCATTACATTTTGTCTTGTTAAAAATAGCCTGTTCTTCCAATCTGAGATTGTCTTGAATCCTGATTTTTGTCATCCAAGGAATTTACTCCCTTGTTACTTCTTGTCAACTATAGTCAGATTCAGATGCGATGTGTCAGTCATCCAGGTAGACAGGTAAACAAAATACATTTCCAACAAAGAAAGAAAGCTCTCAAGGTTTTTTAAACTGTAACTTTTTTAAAATGTAAAGTTTTATTTTTCTCACTTTCCTTTGATCTGTGGCACTTTTCCTTTGCCCATTTTCTTCTGAATGTCTTCATATCTTTGTCTTCATTGAATCGAGCTTGAGAACTTTTGAAGTGTTTGACCCAAATCTACATGATTCTGGGCAGTTGAGACTCTGGTAATACTGTACATGATAAGAGAGCCTGGGGGGCACCTAAAAACATTGGCAGGAGTCTTCTACCGTTTAAAACCTAAATGAGCAGCCAAGCGGCCAGGGTTCTAGCTATATGTCGTTTTGCCACAGATAAGATTCGAGATTTTGAGAAATCATTGAACTCCTGTTTTCCTTACTGTCCTCAACCAAATTAAAAATTCAAAGACCCTATTCAATCTGAATATTATATTGTTTCTAAAATATGTACCATTCTTATTTTACTAGTGTTACAACGTTCCTCCTTCTACATCTCTCCTATTTTCTTAATGCTACAGCTAATATAGACAGACATTATTTGCCTCAAAAAAGACTGCACAACCCTGATCTACTGTATTTCCCATGATCTCTGAAGAAAGGAATTGCTGTCATTTTGAAATTATTAAACTAATCTAACCTAAATTCTTCCTGTTAATCTGTTTTCCCTTGTGGGTCATATCTATGCCACTGCCCTCCTTGAGATGGTTAAATTGAGCTAATGGTCTCAATTCCTTCATCTTCCTTTTACCCCGTGTCTCTGTGTGACCTTGGGTAGAAGTATATCATTAAACGATGATGGCGTTCAAGGAATGGCTAAGCACGAGCACCCTTCCTTCTCACTCTGTCACTCCAGGCAGCTGCCCTGAGGAGAATCCGGCTCCTCATTCATGAGGCAGGCGTTGTTGGTCTGAAAGGCCTGCCCTTTAGCAAGGAGGGTCAGAGACACCTAAGCAAGCGAAAGGAACTGTGACCCAACCTCTGAGTCTTGGCTAGAGTAATGAGTGACCAGGTCACTTCCCGGGGCTCCCAGGTCCCCTAGAGTCAGTGGGAGGAGTCTTTCTAGGCTTGTTTCTGTGGGTTGTGGTTCTTAAATGACCCCTGGTCCCACACCCTGGGGCTCGTCCCCTCCCTAGGGAGGTCTGTCCCTTGTAAATACTTCAGTCTACCTGCAGGTGTCCAGTGAGAAGAGTTAAGTGCCATATCCGAACACATGCTGGGAACAAAACACCCCCACTTCCTTTCAGGCTGTATTTTAAGCTGGTTACCTTTGACTGGGCTCTCCTGTCATCCTCTTTGGCAGCAAATCTTCATCTGAACAGGAATCCTTCCCCTGGAATATTCCCTGACAGAGCCCGCCCCTCCAGGTGGGAGTTGGCCTCTTCAAAATGAGTAGCGGGGAACATTTGTTCTGTGTTCCCTTATGATCATCTGTGTGTAATTCATGGGTCACCCCCTCTTGAACGGGACTTGATATTCTTATGCAGCAGTTCTGCCAGAAGTCGGGACCCACAAGGGCTCAACCTGCCAGAACAAAGCAGCACCCCAGACTAGAGCTTCAGAGTTGTTGACTTTTGTGGTTGTTGCCTGGCAACATCTCAAGGCCCTTTGCTATTTCGTTCCCTGGAAGTGCACAGGCTCTGAGTCTCTGCCTCTCCCTGGTTGGATCAAGGGAGATGTGCAAGCCCATCCGCCCACCCCTGCGGGTCTCAGGCGTCCAGGGCAAGTTGGCAGAACCAGCACTTTTAAAGGGACCAAGGCAGGAGTTCATAACCTCTGGCTGCACATTAGAATCACCTG
>NW_011901487.1:0-335 GCF_000151845.1 Pteropus vampyrus | reverse complement strand
AGCTCCACATTTGTTGCTTTTCATTATAGAATGTTCTGGAAAACCAAATGCATTTGTGCTTTCTTGCTCTCCTCCTTTGGTGCATGGTGATGGGTATGTGTATATGTGTGTGTCATCTAAGGGGCTTGGTCTTGTATTAGGAAAGCCCAGGGGACAGGAGTGAGCAGCTTTAGGTGCAGTGGGAAACTGGTTATTACTGCCTTGGGTGCTGTTGTGTTGATGCCAGAAAAGAAGCCAGAAACGTGAGGTGGACACTGAGCCTCCTCTTAGAAACCCCAGTGTCACTCTTACAGTCGCTCAAATGCTCGTGAAGCCCCCAGGATGCCTGCACCTCC
>NW_011901486.1:508-2448 GCF_000151845.1 Pteropus vampyrus | reverse complement strand
AAAAAAAAAAAAATGTTGGAAAGAAAACATTTTAGTTTTCCATCAGTATCAGATAATTTTCTCTAAAACACATTAGTTCATGGAATTTAGAACTCATTGTAGAATCCTACATTTGTAATTTAAATACTCAGATAATTTATCATTCTTTGAAAAGCATGAGTTTATTTGTCAGTAAGAATCATAAAAATGCTGCCTTGGATTTCAGATTTGATGCTACCTTTATATTTTCCGCTCGCTCTCAACCTAGGCACACCCCCAGGAACACTTAAAGAAGGAAGTCAGTTAGGAGATGTCCTGCCTACAAGCCTCGAAGCCAACGGTTTGAAGAAAAGCAGTTGGGGACTCTTATTTACCGGGCTCGTCGGTGGGGCACTGGTGGCTGTGTATGCGGTGGCCACACCATTTATAACTCCGGCCCTCCGAGCCGTCTGTGTGCCCTTCGTACCTGCGACCGCAAAGCAGGTCGAAAATGTCCTGAAAGCGCTGCGAAGCCGGAGGGGGCCGCTCGTGGACGTCGGCAGCGGCGACGGGCGGATTGTGAGTTACGCTAAGACGTGCAGGTTGGGAGCCAGAATCGTTAAAATTTGTTTCGTGTTTCTTGTGAGCTTTATGCAAAGACTCGCTCAGTCTGACAGTTCAATAAAGCAGTCGTTTAATTTTGTGTTTGTTTGGCTGAACTATCAAACCCTCCAGCATGAATTTGGAATTTACATTTTTCAGATTTAATTTTTTTCTTAAAGGAGAAAATGCTCTGTAGATATGCCAGTTAAAAAGGACCAGTTAATTGGTAATTATTATATTGCCTGTTAAAAAACTTGGGCCAATAGAGGTGGCATAACTAGAAAAACTTGTTAAATCATCTTTTTTTTTTAATGTTTGTTTATACTTGTATAATTTCTGTGGGGTAATAGAGTTGAAATAGGGCAGAGCCAGTGCGTTAACTTCCACTTATCCAAAGGTTAGACTTTTAATGACCTCAGCTCACTTTGACCCCAGCTGAGAACCTGTAAGAAAAGACTCAAGGCCACTACTGGCAAACGGGTGTCCCAGAGCATGATCCTCCACAGGCAAGGTGGCACCGTCATAGGCCTCCATCAAATGATGAGCCAAAAAGTGAGGCTAGCAGTATGCAAGCCTGCTGTTCTGGAAACAGCGTGGAGACCAGCAGGCCCCAGCGTGTTTCGCCAGCTCCTGCAGACATGGGCCCTGCGTTTCCATCATGGTAACCTAGAATAATCAGGGAGAGGTAAAAAAAAAAAAAAGTGCCTTTAAGAAATCTGGAGATGTGTGTATTAATCAGGAGGAAGTTTTAAAATCCAGATTTGATTTGATGTTTTATACATCCAAGTGGTATCTTTGTGGTTTCTCAGAAAACAGTTCCTTCTTAAAAGAGGCGACACCATAGTTACTTGGGAGATTACCTTGGGTGGGACAGCGTTTTCAGGGATGTTCCCTCGAAGAGTGGTGGCAAGACCAAATGAGCAGGGAGACCCCAAGACCAGCCCACTCTCCCTGTCACCTTGCAGAGGCAGGTGGCATTCTGCAGTTGACTTTATTCTGACTTGTTCTGTTTTACCTGCATTCAGTTTTCAGTGAACAATCGTAAACACCAAGGAGACGTGTAATTAATTGCAAGTTCTTTATTGACAGGTTATTTTTATTGCCTATTACAACTAGCTCACAGTTCATTGTCCCAGGCACATTTACTTCTGCTACTGCTGTGCTATCTCTGGAGAGAGACGGTGGGCTTTCAGCAACTTTGGTTGGCCAATCCAGACTTAATGATGTAGTTGTCCAAAGCAAACTTGACAGTCTGTTCCTATGCTCGGGGTGAAATCTTTGACAAAAACATGAAAACCGAGTTTAAATTGGCTGGCATTATCTTGCCCATAGAGCTATATGACTTTAGGGATCTATCTTCAAGTGCTGTCTTGAATGAA
>NW_011901486.1:0-458 GCF_000151845.1 Pteropus vampyrus | reverse complement strand
AAAACATGAAAACCGAGTTTAAATTGGCTGGCATTATCTTGCCCATAGAGCTATATGACTTTAGGGATCTATCTTCAAGTGCTGTCTTGAATGAAGGAGGAGCCTTTCGATGGGCCGTTTTACGATTATAGAGAATGTGAAATGGGAAGTATTCATATCCTTTGACCGTGTAAGTTGATGCTTTTCTTACCCTGAGTAAACACTGGCCTCTTTCTGCAGGTGATAGCAGCTGCAAAGGAAGGCTTCGTGGCTGCGGGTTATGAATTAAACCCATGGCTGGTTTGGTACTCCAGGTACCGTGCTTGGCGAGAAGGGGTACAGGATTTGGCCACATTTTATATTTCAGACTTGTGGAAGGTATGTAAGGCAGAGAGCGGGCCTAGAAACTCCAACCAAAACTTTGTAATTCATAATTAGTATGGTTGAAAACTGAAAAATAATTAAAATACAAGTGTATA
>NW_011901485.1:2537-3643 GCF_000151845.1 Pteropus vampyrus | reverse complement strand
TCATATTCACAGGACAATCGACGAGAAAGTAAAGAGAGTCCCCCATACTCTTCTCCCCAGCACAGGTTTCCCATTATTGCATCTGGTATTAGGGCAGGACGTTTGCCAAAATTGATGAACCAAAGTCGATACGCTGTCACTCATCGGAGTCCACAGCGTATGTTGCGGGTCATTCTTTGTGCTGTGCGTCGTACGGGTTTGGACAGCGCGTGATGACGTGGGTCTACCATGACAGCATCACGTGGCACAGGTTCACGCCCTAAAAATCCTCTGTGCTCCCCCTTTGTCCCTCCTGCGCCCCCCCCTCCTCACCCTTACTCCCCAGCAACCGCCATACCCATAGCTTCGCTTTCTCCACAGTGTCATGTAGTTGAAAGTCAACGGTATTTAAGCTTCCCAGACGGACTTCCCTCACTCAGCAGTATACGTTTAAGGTTTCTCCGTGTCTTTCCATGGCTTGAGAGCACTTTTTTTTTTTTTTACTGAATATTGTTTACTTGTCTGACTATACCACAATTTGCTTACCCATTCACCTAGCGAAGCACATCTTGGCTGCTTCCAAGTTTTGACAATTACAAATAAAATAAGTTATTTTTTTTTAATGATCAGTGTGAGAGAGAGGAAGCACAAACATATGTTCAAACCAAGAAGAAAATTAAGCGTTCTTCATTGACACACATAATGAAGTTATCTATATCTTTATTTTAGTTCTGTTTTAGGGATCGCCTCTGTTTTCAGTAATATAAAAAGTTCTAAATTTCCAGCATTATTTGCCGGAAATGTCCCTAGAACTCATTCTACAGCTTAGAAGTCTTAAAAATGTCTGGCTTTTAAAACGAAAGAAGCGTATGACGTACATGGCTGCTTTGCGCGACCTTTGTCGAATACGATTGTGCTCGTCTCTTCTTTGGTGTTTTCTCTGTTTTCCACTTAACGCGGTGGCTGTGCCGTCACACAGCAGCAGCTCAGCTCTGCAGGAAGCGAGGCAACTCCCGCGGGTCACGAGGCGTTGGGAGAGCAGCAGGTGACACAGCTGAGCAGGTGACACAGCTGAGCAGGTGACACAGCTGAGCAGGCAATTTTCAGCGTCAACTCCCTCCCCTCCC
>NW_011901485.1:0-592 GCF_000151845.1 Pteropus vampyrus | reverse complement strand
CTCCCATTTGAGGTAATTCTTTAGAAATCAAGGTGACTAATCTCCTCTGCAAACTCACACCCTTTTTTCTTCGGCAGACCAGCCCTGTACGGCCCTGGTGTGACACATCCAGCCGACGCCATGGCCTCCGCTTGTAAACCAGTGCAGAGCCCTTCTCACGCTCGGATTCCGTCTAGAAAAAGGGGACAGTATATTTTGCTTAAAGTTCTGCCCACAGAGAGAATTTACCTTAACCCTGATCTTTTACGGACATCCTTATGTGACACCATAATGTTACAGCTGTCAACCACTGATTGGGGAACTGTATTATAAAACGTTATCTATATATAAGGCCTGATTATTATTTTTCTTTCTTAGGCAACTGACCATAGGGAACTCTCTGTGAATCTTAGGACAGAAGGCGATGGAGGGGGTGAGTTTTATGAGATTCTGAGCCAAACGGTCATGCGCTTTTCTTGTGTTTCCAGGATTTGATCAAGCCCTGTGCCTCGTGTGTCTTTTCTCCATGATGATGGATTTGCTGCTGTTCGCACCCAGTCCTGTGGCTTTTTGACCATGAGAGTCAAACATCTGGAAAAACGTCTTAAGAGCA
>NW_011901484.1:3141-4978 GCF_000151845.1 Pteropus vampyrus | reverse complement strand
AAGTTCGAGCGAGGGGTACAAAACAATACGGCAGGAGATCCCAGCCCAGGATGGGAGAAATGGCTAAGGAAGAATTTTTAAATGGGGCGATTTAATGTTTCATTTGCTATAATGAGAACCGCCACGCTGTGAACCTTCTCCATTTCTGCAGGTCGGCTACGCCGTGCGAGTGCATGCGAAGTGGTTTTTGTGCAACTCCAGGACAGGTGACTGAGCTCTATGCCTGTGTCCATGAGGCGCAGAGAGAAGGAACAGCCATGGCAGGGAGAGCCTGGTGGTGGCAGCCTGGAGTCACGTAATCATTGTGGCCCTCCACCCTTCAAGGACTGCATAGGACTTCTCTGGCAGGACATGGGGGAGGGGAGGGGTTTTACGTGATACGTGATACGTGATGCAGTAGCGAGCTGGAGCCGGCCTGGACCAGCTCGCAAGCTGACTGTTTCCTTCCCACAGCTACGTGTCCAACATTTGCCGCCACACCTTGCCTATGAAGCCATTTCTGACCTGGCTCCTGTCCCCTCACCAGACCCACTTCTTGTCGGTTCCTGCTTTTCACATGCCAGAAATGCAGAAGGATTCACAATTTCTATCTCCTGACCTGCAAATGCTGCCCCCTTGCCTATATTAAGATTCAACTCCAACGTCATCTCCTAGGGAAAGACTCCTCTCCAGAGCTGCTGCCAGCATATACGGCACCTTGAATCCATGGGGAAAGGTGTCTTTATCCCGTGGGGTGCTGCCCCCGGTGCTCCCCTCCCATCCTCTCTCCTCCAGCTTGAGACCCCTGAGCGGGGCCTGTGGATCCACTCACTGCTGAGTCCAGAGAGGCAGCCGCAGGGCGGCCCTCTCTAAACTTAGCAGACGATCTCTGAGGGTAGGTTCAGTGCTTTAAGGACAGTCGCGGTGCGATCGGGTGGAGGGTGATGTTGTTTTTGAAATTAGAGGGTAAACTCTGCAGAGCATCCTTGGATAGTGAGGCAAGGTGAGGCGAGGGACAGCCAGGATGGGGCCCGCTGCTGACACAGGGACCCAAGGAGGAGAGCCCTCGTGAGTGCTGGGGCCTGAAGATGCCTCTGCGTGGCAGCAGCTGTGGCCTGCTGTGCCCTCGGTCAGGGTGGGAAGAACCCACCCCACAGTGTGAACAGGTCCCCAGGCCGCCGGGATGGCTCCACAGGGTCAATGGCAGGTCTAGGCCTCACTGCCGGCTGACTGCGGCTGCTGCCAGCCGAGGCCACTTTCTGACTCCTCGGACTTGTCAGCAGGACTGGAAACGGTGGCTCGAATTTAAACATTTACACTGAGGGAAATTTCTCAGGGCTTCGGAGAGAAGAGCTGCTCTCGGGGCTTTCACAAGAGTCCCCAGTGCCCAAAGGTGACACACTCTCAGGGTGTTTACGTCTCGCTCCTGCCCTCGGCTCCATCCATTCTTGTTGGGGTGGCAGCAGGGGTGGCGGAAGAACAGAAAAGGGGGAAGACGCCAGCCGAGTCGGCCTCGGGACCCTACATGAAGGAGAGCCAGCCCCGAAGCGGCTCTGCCGCCCGTCTGGTCAGGGGAGCTGTGGGCTGCCAAGGCCAGTGACGAGGGCCAGGCTGGCCGAGGATGTTCCCTGACACCGTTTCTTACGCTGTCAAAGCAGCGCCCCGTTGCAAACACTGTTTACTTTAGAATTCCAAATGCCACAGGCAAATTCTTCTTGATGGTTACTGTAAAATAGGCAACCTTCCTGATGGTGACAGGACATCGTCCCCATCGCCAGCAGGAGACTGCTCAGAATGAATCGGAAGGCTGGGAACCGCTACGGGCAAGTGTCTCTACGCCCTGGCCAGTCGGAAGTCC
>NW_011901484.1:0-1871 GCF_000151845.1 Pteropus vampyrus | reverse complement strand
CCTCCTCCAGAAAGTCTTTGCTGAATTCCCATCCAGAAAGCATCTTTCCTGAACTCTCACAGCACCTTATTTGCATCTCGTCACCATCTTCCAGGCATCATGGTTATTTGACTATACACGTGTACATGCTTTCTTGCTGAAGGGACCACGTCTGACTTATCCCTGACTCTCGACACGGTATCTGGCACGTTGTAGGTGCTTGTTGAGCTCAGCTACGTGACTTCCTGCTCTGCGTCGGGGCAGCATCTGGCCCAGGAGCCCTCTCTGGGGCAGACTGAGCACAGGGATCAGGTGAGGGTGACACCAGATGTGCCGGAGATAAGGCTCTCTCAGTGTCATTCTACCTCAGAAAAACTTCTCCCAGATCTGGCCTTGGCTTGGCTGGCGGAGCAATGAGCCACGATCTTGGTCACGGCCTTGTGTACAGTCTTAGGATGTGGTGTGCCGGCTGGCGAGCCAGGAGACAGGCAGCTCTGCATCTTCCCCTGCCGACGTTCTGGAAAGGGTCCCCTGGCAGCCCTGACCCCCCCAGGCCTGGCTAAAGTGGAAGGGATTCGTGAATTTGTATTTCCTCCGGAGAGGTGAAATCCTCCCACGCTGAAGCTGCTCTCTCCAGAGAATGCGGACGGCAAAGCAGCGCCGCTTAAACTCAACAGGCCCCACTTCCCATCTCCCAGGTTCCCCCCACCCAAAAGCATGACTGAAAAAGGAGGCGGTGTGATTTTGAAGGCCGACTTTGAATCCTCGCTTCTTTGTGGACAGTCGCCCAGGGCAGACTTTCTAGATCCAGGCCAGAGCGAGGAGGGCGGGGAACGCAGGAGGAGCTGGGCTCCTGGGTCTCCCACGTACAGGCGCTCAGCGTTGGGCAGCGGGGCCCCTCCTGATTGCTCTGCACCCCACTTTCACCACAGGCCAAGGATCCACACCCCACTTTCACCACCAGCCTAAGAGGCGGCCCACACCCTTCCTCTCTCCCAACCTTGCGGATGGCACAGGTGATACTTTTGAAGATGGTTTTGGGGCACAAAATACGACCCAGACACACGTAACAATACTTTGCAAAATCATAAAGAGCTGGATGGGTGTAAGGGATCGATACTGTCCATTCCTTTAACTCGCTCGCTGAATGCCCGGGACCGCTGGGGCAACATGAGTGGTGCCGGGGCCCAGAGAGAAGCGGTCCCCGTGCTCAGGAAGTCGGGCGGTAGTGACGCCAGGCAGACACAGGCATGTGGCGGCGTCAAGGACGGGGTGCTGAGGAGTTGGCGAAGGGAGGGCTCCCTGAGCAGAAGCCTGAGCGACAGGAATTTACCACTGGAAAATGGTTAGGGCGGGAAAGGAGGGGCTTTCTGAGCCCAGCAGCAGCACAAGCAAAGGCCGAGTCAGGGAGCCGATGGCACCCCTGGGGCCCTCGACCGCCGAGCCTGGCGCAGGCGGGGGCGGTGAAGGGGGGCAGGGCAGGTCATGAGGGCCTCGTGGGCCAGGCGAGGACTGCGAGTGAGCCCTGGGGATGAGAGGGCGGCACTGAGCAGGTGTGGGGTGCCCCGATCCCCCGGAGCGGGGGGCCCAGTGGAGAGCCAGCTCCATCAATACGGAAGCAAGATAATGGGGTGGGGGGGCGCCTGGTGGAGAGGATGGAGAAACGAAGAGGTATTCGGAAGCTAAATGTAAGGAACTGGATGGAGTCAGGGAAGGTAGGAGGCTGGGATGACCCACTGCCATCCTCAGGACTGGGGATGCGGGGGGAAGTCAGGGTAGGAAAGATGAGCTGTTTTGGGTGTCCTGAGCCTCTTTCCTTTTAAGTTAGAAATAGCTCCCCTGCTCCTGTTATACCATTAATTTGTTTCATTGCAATTTGCTCTGTTGAAAAA
>NW_011901483.1:3196-3871 GCF_000151845.1 Pteropus vampyrus | reverse complement strand
TTGCTGAGGCTCAGGGGGCCCTGAGCGGTCGCACCTGCCCACCTCCCCAGCCGTTCTGCCACCGCTGCCCCCCTCCCACCTGCCCCACTCAGCTCCGGTCCAGCCTGCATGCTCAGCAGGCTTCCTCCCCACTCAGGGCCTTTGCACCTTGTGTCCCCAGCCCACCCCCTTCTAGTTAACTCTGAATCAAGCCTCTCATCTCAGGAACCCTGGCTGACTGGGCCACAGGCCAGTGGCTCGGGCACGCAGTCTCATGCGCCTCCATGCGCTTCTAATAGAGGCTGTATTTATACATCTGCATAGGCATGTGAGTGACTTCTGTCCTCCCGGACAAAGCCGCCATCGTGTCATGGTCCCAATGGTCCCCGGGGCGAACACTCAGTAGGCACAGCAAAAACGTTTGTGAAATGGATGGATGGATGGATGGATGAATCAAGGAATAATAAATCCCTTAGCAGAGGCGGTATCAAGTTCTGAAGCCGGACTCTGTGCCTTCCTCGCCTTTGCACACCGACCACCAGAGGGCGCCCTAACCTGAGAAATCTCTCAGCGGACTCGGGCTTGCCATAGGCTTGCGCGGGTTCTGTCCCCTATGGGCACCGGACCCCAGGGGCCACAGGGGAGAACTAGATGTATTTGCTCGGTGGAAAGAACCAGCCTGAAAAAGGACTTCTC
>NW_011901483.1:0-1797 GCF_000151845.1 Pteropus vampyrus | reverse complement strand
ATTCCTCCTGTATAAAAGGTGGTCACGATGGAACACAGAGTGGTTTCCGAAATGAGAAATGGCTGGGTGTGAAGGGCATAGGATTTTCGTCCCTGGGGTCGAGGGGAGCCAAGGAAGGGGTTAGTTAGCCCAGGAGAGATCCGATCAGGTCTCTGCAGTGTCGAGCAGGGGCTGAAACGGTGAGGAGGCTGTGCCCGGTGGGGCCCGACTCCAGGCCGGAGCCTCGGAGTCCAAACCCCACCCACGACACACAGGCGGGACTTTGGCCAACTGATTTAACCTGCCAGGGCCTCGGTTTCCTCATCCATTCAGGGGAGATGAGAGGATCGTTTATAAGAATGAAATGAGGGCGCAGCGGGTCTAGCCCTCAAGCCCGCACAGCCGTCATTGTGATTCAGTGAGATTAATCTTCATCTTAACAGTTTGTGACCACATCCCCGAAGGCCCTTTGTAAGCACTTTAGGAAGAGTGTGACCCCGGGGGCACATTATGACAGGCCCTCCCTGGGTGCCCCTTGAACCAGGTAGGCGCCCGGCTGGGGACTGACGCCTGGCCTGGACTGCCACCCCCTCCTCCCGAAGCCCTGGCCGGACCCATCCCCGTGACCCAGCTTCCTGTTTGTGATGCCCACGCCAGAGGGAGGAAATCGATGCCCCCGCCCTGGGGCTGCAGGGCGGGAATGTGGACGTGCTGACGTCAAAGCGTGTCCTGGTTCAGGGAAGTCGGGGTGGGAAAGGCTTCCTGCAGGGCTGCCTTTGATCCCGGGCCTGAGCTGGGGGCGGAAGCCAGCACACTGCTGGGAGTGAGTCAGGGTCCTACCCCAACACAGCCGTGTGACCCTGGGCAACTCGCCTCCCCTTCCAAACCTCAGCTGCCTCATCTGCAGAGCAGGGATGAACATGCGTCTCAGAGTATCGATCATGGGTTGGGTACCGGTGATGGAGTCTGGCTGCGGGGGGCTCCTTCATAAACACTCTCTGGCTGGTGGCACGGGAGGAGAGGGGGCAACTGAAGCCAGCCGACAGAGGCACGAAGCATCTCTGGAGGTGGCTTCAAGGAGGGTTCCCCAGTATCAAGCCTGTGACTCAGGTTGTAGCCTGGGCCCAGGCACTTCCTGGCCCAGTGACTCAGTTTCCCCAGCTCTGCAGCACCATCACACAGCACTGGCTCCTCGGCCTCGAGGCATGGCTGGTATGTGACCCTGGGGGCCTTCGAGTGACCCCCGGGGGCCTTCAACACCGTTTCTCGAGCGCTGACTATGTGCTTGGGCTTCATGTATGTGACTTCACTGGGTTCCCAGTTGAACCCAAGTAGGTAGGGACTGCGATTGGACCTGTTTCACAGAAGGATAAACTGAGGCTCGGGGAGCTGAAGGAAGTTGCCTAAGATCGCAGAGCTAGAAAGTGGCAGAGCCAGCTGTTCTCCATTGGAGGGGCCTCCCGACGTGGCAGACGGCAGCAAGGCAGCATTTCAGGGCACACGCCCAGCGGTCTCTGCCACCCACTGTGCCAGCTTGACCTTCAGGCCCCTAGGACATGAGGGGCTGACACAGGCCAGCGACACCTGTGAGCGGGTCTGCCTTCCCTTCCCCAGCTGATCACCCGCGCCCCCAGGGCACCGGGCTCAGGGCCTGGGTGGGTCTCTACTCCGCCCCTCCGCCCCGCAAGGTCGCGGTCTAGGTTCTCTACTTCCGCCTGCCTCAGTTTCCCCGTAACTGTTGAGTGATCCTTCCTGGGAAGGGCGCCGGAAGTAGTTTCCAGAACCTTCCGTGGCCCTCCACTTCGTTCTCACATCCCC
>NW_011901482.1:0-3938 GCF_000151845.1 Pteropus vampyrus | reverse complement strand
TAGTTCTTACATTCTCACATATGTCCGAGAGGAAGAAACTGGTCATAAATTAATTCTGGCATTTAAAAATTATCCATTGAATAATTTTCCCTTTGCAAAAATATTTAAAATATATCCTGTTGCTAATTTGACCCATTTCTACTATGTTTTCTCTAAAAATTCAACTTAACTTTTTTGAAATAAATGATTTTCACTGCAGAATAATCTGTATGTTGTGCCACTAAATATTTTTACCAGTCTCTGCAAATGCTAGAATTATGGAAAATCAAGGGGTAGGGGTATTGAATGGAGTCAACATGGTTTTAAAATTCATCAAAATTAAAAAAAAAGTAGGATTCCAAATTTTTCTTTAATAGGTCATTACAATACAAGCAATCAGTATCATTTTATTTTTGCTTTATAGATAATGTTTAAATATATGTTGAACATTATATAGCATTAGGTTATTTTCCTTTCAGAATTGCTTTCAGTCTCTTAATTTATATTTTATATCCAACTCTATGTCATGAAACTTTCCTAGGCTATTATGTATTCTTTGAAAACATGAATTATTGTTCTTTCAAATTGACACTCCTGTTGTGTCTCAATTAAAGAGGTCTCTTTCTAAGGCTCTGGGACATATTGTTCTAAATATGTCCCAGAAAGAAGCAGTTGGGTTCTGAAGCCACCAAATTACTTAAATCTAAGAGTGTGATACCTCCACCATAATGCCCTGCCTATCACAGTCAGACCCATCCCCACCATGATGTTTTGCACAATGCTTTTAATCAAAATGATTAACACCTTTTTAAGTTTAATAGTATACAGATCTGAACAGCTATGTTGCTGCACTGACTTGTGCACACATGTATGTTCCCATGCATAGTGAACTTATTAAGGGTACCCAAACTATGTCTTTCTTTTTCATTCGTTTATTTATATACTTGTTCACAGAAGTGGATTTACCACAAAAATGATGAAGCTTAAGTTGTAGGGCCCCTCACCTACATGAGGCTATCCTAAGACCCTGGATGAAACCTCATCAATGTAATCATGTGATCATAAGTTTTTGTAAAATTTATAAAAGCAAGATATTCTAATTACTGCTACATAGTTTTGTAGCTTCCTTTGTATTAGTAGTTTTATCTTGTCCTTAAAGATGGCTCTCCAACTTTTAATGATTTGGCCTCACAAATCTTAGATTCTCCCTTGCTGACATATAGGAGCAATTATTTACTCTGTTGAGTGAATAAATGAAAGAAGTAAAGGAAACAATTATGTTATTCATCAATATATTTTAACATTTAAAAATTAACATTTCTGACAAAAATCTTCCACAAGCCACCAACAGGGAGTGCTAATGTATTGTCCCTTTATAATGTCTGAGTTTACGAATTTCTTATACAAACATATATTTAATTGAATGTTTCTACCAACCCTTCAAATAAATTTCATTTGTAATTAAAATGATTGATATTGATATGTTTACAATTGTGCTATTTGTAGAAAATATATTATTATACTCAAATGTTAAAGGATTGGGAACTAAAATATACCAAATGACTTGCTTATGGTCATACAGTGTCAGTACTAGGCAACTGAAGTCCTGACACCAAATCAACTGTTTTTATTACAATATGGGATTTACAAATGTATTTAAAAAAACAACAAAAAAAATATTCTACAAACAAGGAATGTGAAATAAAATAAAATTAATAGTGCTGTTGGCCTCAAATGATGAACTTTTTTTCTTTTTTTTTCCTTTCTTCTTCTCTTTTTATTTTTTTCTTAATGCAGGTGTTTAACTGCCATAAAGCTAACACTTTTTTTTTTAATTAAACCTAACCTCTACTGAACACAAGATGAAAATGTGGCTTCTAGTTAGTCACCTTGTGATAATATCTTTTACAACTTGTCTATCAGGTAAGAAATTTCCTTTGCATATTTTCCATAAATTATGTCAATATAATTAATATTTGTGTTCACTTCATTAAATCTGGCATAGAAATTTAGACTTAATATTTTCTTTTGATACTTGGGTCAGGCAAATAAATTGATATACATTAAAGGTGACCCTTTTTAATTACTTTTAATTAAAATTTCAAAGATTTAGTCAATTTTATGTAGTGGTATGCTGGTAAATGTTTACAATCAGAATCTCTGAGAGGGGAAAAAAGAAATCCCTGTTGTATAGCATTTGTCAATTCCTGGAGAGTAAATATTTCTGCTACATGGCCAGTTTCAACTTGAAGTCATTTAATGTGGTTCAGAAAAGATAATTAACAGCTCACCATTACAAAGTATTTTCTCTATATAGATACAATAGACTTAACCTCATTAGCATAAATAAAAATAAAATGCAGTAAAATAATGAGAAAGTATTTGGTTTTAAGCTTTTCTTACCTTTGTTCTTTTTTTATTTGTATGTTAATATAATTTAATTTTTATTACTGGCTTGTCAATCTTATAAAAAACAATTTTAAAATAATCTACAATATATGCAGGGACATAAAGAATAACAAAGCAGTTCTAAGAATGTTATAGTTTTAGGATAAACAAATATATTTCTATCTTTCAAAGACAGTATGAAAGTTTCAGAAATATTTTCTATAAGGAGAGGTACATCATATTTTTATTTGAAGCAGCATATTTTCTAACAGTCAATTTTTCTAATACCTCATTTCAATTACCTTAACTCAGTACTTGTTGAGTTGCTATCAACTCAAGACTTGGATGGATATCATTCTATCATTTATCAATCCCCATTGATTGCTTTAATGATGAACTCGATAGACATCCTATTGTATTTCTTATTCATTATTAAGGAAATAAAAAATGCTATTTTATTTTGGAGAGTAATTTTTATTATGATGACTTAATCCAAAAATATATTAATTTCATCAATACTTAAGAATTTTAATGACATTGATGTAACACTAAAATTATACACATACAATAATTGTACATATATATACACACACATATATATTATACAAATATAATAAAGAAAATTTTATGACAGGATTATTGTGGTTGTCTTATTTTTTATGAATAGAATAAAACAAACGTCTTATATACTGAAAATTCATACTGATTCTGTTGACCACAAAATTTTATTGCTACAATTATAAAATGTAAAGACAGGCAATGAATATCCACGAAGATGTGATGATACTTTAATCTTAATAGAAAAGGGCCAGTAATCTCATTTCGTTAACTAATATAACAAATATCAGTATTTGAGTAATGTTTTAAACCATAACTCGAAGAGCAGCTTTGGGATTAAAATTGCTTTTTTCTTTTCTTTCGTTTTTAGAGTTTACATGGCACAGAAGATATGGTCATGGTGGTAAGTTGATGAAAGGGTAAATTTTTAGAATAGCTTTCCTCAAATGAACCATTTTTATCTCTACTTTAAGCTACTAACTCTATAACCTTAAAGGCAAATGGTTAATGTTAGATTACTTTGAAATTTTATAAGATGGTTTATCTATCCTAAGGCAACATGTTTGACTGCCAAGATGAATGAATGTATACACCACAACAAATACTCTAATAGAGGTTTGTAGCAGATAGAAAATATTCAGTGTGACCTGTATTGTTTTCTGCATGCTTTATAACAATCCTATGCTACTAAGTTTCTTAACAATCTTTTAAATACTATAAAAACATAACTAATTTTAAAAGTCTGCTTTGCTGCAAGAGAGAGAGCGCTAAAGGTAATGAACTTAGAACCTTCAGATTCAGTTTATTTAGGAGTCTAAACGTGTTGCAAAATTTATTGTTCATCATGATTGCCTATAATTAGCAATCCCATGAGTTTAGATTCTACTTCAACCACTAATCAGTTCTTGCCAGAAATAGAAGCAGTATGGCATAGTGGAAAAAAAATAGAGCCTAGAGTAAGACCAACCTGGATTTTCATACTCAACCTGGTATTCACTAGCTATGTGACCTTG
>NW_011901481.1:2253-3520 GCF_000151845.1 Pteropus vampyrus | reverse complement strand
AGGCGGGTAGGGTAATCCAGTTTCCGGGTAAGCGCCTTCTCCCCCACCCCTGACATTCCAGAGGCTTCTGAGGAAGAGCTCTCTCTCCTCTCTAGAGAGCTGAGGAAGCAGAGCCCATGGCTACAACTCGGAAAAGCCATGGACTTGCCCAATTCTCCCAGCGGGGCCATTTGCCCGTTTAATTCCACCAACCTTTAAGTGATGGACCAAGGGTCGCCGAGACTGTGGTCCTTCCCCCTCCCTTCCCCTGGCCTCCCTCCTGTCACCAGCTTTTCTGCTCTTCAATTATTGAGGAGCTGCAGTGTTGGACGTTCTCGGGTTTAAGGACGAGGGTGGGGGTGCCTCGTTTAGGCCTCTGTCTGCCCAGGAGCGGGAGGGCTGGCACCACCCCCCATGCCCAGGGGATGGCACATCAACTCCATGGCCTAGGCCATGTCCATCCCTACCCCTTGCCCTCTCCCACTCCCCCACTCCCAGATCGTCTTGAGTAAAAGTAGTGAGTGCTGGACAAAGTCTGACAGAAACTTTCACAAAGAGGCCAACTGCGCAGTTAACAGCTCCCCTTCCCTGGTAAACAGTTTTATTCATTTTTAAGAATCATGCAGCAATCCATAAATATTGCATCCTTGATGTCCCCATTGTCATGTGCCCATGAGTGTAACTCCAGGGAGTGACAGGGGTACACAGATGGCACAGCAGTACACACATACACTTGCACACACCAGGTGTGCAGATCCTAAAGCAAAGTGAGCAACAAGCGTGCCAACATCAAGGGAACAGGACACTAACTCTCCCCAGGTGAGATGGCGTAAAGTGTGTGGGCTTGTGCCCAGGAGATGCCCTAGCGTGGGCATGAACTCCAGTAGGATGGAATCGGGTAGGGGAAGGGGAAAAGGCTCTGTGAGGAAGCCAGGATCGCCACACTGCCCAAGGCCATACGAGAGCTCGGACCTGAGTGTGGCGGGAAGGAGTCTCAGGCCTCCAGTCCGTGCCCTCGTGTGAGAAGCCAGGTCCCGTCCTATTCTCTTTGGGTCAACTGCTTATAACACAACTGTCTCCATGATGGATGTGGCTGTAGGGCTGGCAGCTGCCCTGTTCCTTGATCCAGCTGACTGAGGACCAGCTCCTTTGGATGGGATATTTCTGCTTCCAAAGATCTAAATGAGAGCAATGGGGTGTGGGGAGAGGACAGGAAGTGTCTGAGAAACAAGGAGAGAAGGACCATTCTAATGCCGATGTGTCTTGGTTCTGGAACCAAGGCCTAGAA
>NW_011901481.1:0-329 GCF_000151845.1 Pteropus vampyrus | reverse complement strand
CCAGATGGTGTCTCCAGCAGGGCAGCCCCAGAGCTCGGCACGGAAGCTGGCAGGATGCGTGCTACCTGAAACTCCTGTGCGTGTGCAGGCCACATCGCGTGGGAGAAGTGGGTGCCGCCAGGTGCGGGGGACCTCTCTGGCCCCGCTAGGCTAGGCGGTCACGGCCACTGCGGCCCACCGACGGACACGCAGGATGTTCCTTGTTTTGTGAACTTGCCCTAGGATCCACTTTTATATTTTGTGTGTTAGGAATTGGCCTATGTGTCATGGTGGACACAGAAAAAAGACACTGGCTCTAGCTGAGGCTTCCTCGGGGCGGAGTGGAAAGG
>NW_011901480.1:4366-4674 GCF_000151845.1 Pteropus vampyrus | reverse complement strand
TCCACCTAGCACTCAGATCAGTTACACAGGGACCCCTTGGTTCACCGAGGCAGGTGCAGTGACTCTGACCGGTTCTCACTGTGTTCTCAGGGACACCAGATCTCAGCGGGACAGACTGGCCTGCTGCCCTTTGTGGACGAACTTGGCAAATCCCATTATAGGAAACAATCATTTTACAGCCTCCAGGCCAAGGTCTCACTCCATCTGGGGAACGCAACACCCCAGCATTTGGGTAGAGTCTCACAACTCATGTGACAGCACAGTCAGTCAACTGCTGGCTTCCCCATCGGCCCTCAGCCTCCAGTGCA
>NW_011901480.1:0-2491 GCF_000151845.1 Pteropus vampyrus | reverse complement strand
AAATACTTAAGGGAAAAAACCCGAGGCTGGCAGACAGAACCAGAAGAAGGGTCCAGTTTAGAGCCTTTGCCAGTCTATCCTGAGGCAGCCACCACCATTCCGAGGACCTGCACACTTAGGGACTCCAGAGCTTACGTGGCGTGCCCAAGGTCACACAGGATGGTGTGTACAGCAGATGGCTCCAGGAGATGTTCGGTGTTCCAACCTTTAGGTTTGCCCTATTTTCGGGGTAATACATCCCACGTTCGGTGCCCAGAGTAGCTCAGGATAGGAAGGGGAGCCTTGGAGGAGAGGGAGAGGAGAGGCAGAGGGGAGCCCTTGGGACGCACCTCTGGCAGGAGGCCATGCGGTCTTTCAGAGCCTGCACGAAGGGGTGGATCCAGTGATGCCGCAGAACCACGCTCTGGGACAGGCTGAGGTGGAAGGCCTCCATCCTCACCAGCCGAGGGACATACGTCTGGGCGTGGAACAGCAACGTGTCAAGCAGATCCATGAACTCCTCCCTGGCGTCATCTGGAGGTGAGAGTGGAGATCGTGGGGTTGCATGGCTGAGTGAAGGCGCCCAGAAGGTAAAAGCCTTTTTCACTCTGGGTTTTAGGAGAAAATTACTTTGACAGCAGCTTATATTTATGTATTCTGATAATATTTGAATATGTATTTTTGGTTACAGAAGTAACACACATATGCTCATTGTAAAGAATTCAAGTAAGAAAGACATGCAAAGAGAAAGCAGGGGCCCCTGAAATCCCATCACTTAGAGCAGTGGTCTCTAAACTATCGTGATCACACGGGCCATTAGCAAAACAAGCTTGCACACATACCTGCGAAAAAGGTGTATTTACAAATTATAAACATGTGCTACTCTGTAAAACTGTGTTATACAATGTATACTCTCAAGAACAGAATTTAAAAAGATGAGATAAAAAGATAAACATAAGAAAGTCCTAATACTTTTCTTCTAACCCTCTAATGGGTCATCTTGACCTCTCCCCCAAGGTGCACACACCTCATTTTGAAGCCACTATCCTACGGATAAACACTGTAAAATTTGGATGCCTATATCCCCAGGCTTTTCTCAATGCATGTACCAATGTCTATCTTTTTTTTTTTTTTTAGGCAAGGCAACCCTTGGTTGACCTGACAGATTATAAGGACCTTGTCAGTTTACAATCCGTTATTTTTTATTTTATTTTTTTACGTCTACTGCACCTGGTCTTCCTAGGTGGTCTCCCATCCAAGCACTAACCAGGCCCGACCCTGCATAGCTTCCGAGATCAGACAAGATTGGGCTTGTTCAGGGTGGCACGGCTGTAGACTGTATATATCTTATTTGTTAAAAAAGTTGAGTGCATATCATTCAAAGTGTTCTACTACTGGCTTCTTCATCTAACGTATGTTGGACATCTTTCCTCTCAGTACAGAGGTCAAGCTCATGATTACAGCTCCGCAATAATCCATAATCAGAAATAGTGTTTCTTTAATATGACACACTTAGAATCTCCTGATAGACATTAAGCACGCTCCTAATTTTCCACAAAGACAAAGAATACTACGATGACCACCATCGTATGTTCAAATATTATTTATTTTACCAAACATGTGACTAGGGCTGCATGGCTAACAGTCTGCTCACACTATGTTACTCAGTTTGCCCAAATGCCCTGGTGAGCAGGTAGTATAGAGAATTGGTCCCACCCTGTGGACGAGTAAATAGAGGCTCCAAGAGTTTACTTGACCTTACACAAAATAATAATAAGAGCCACTGCTTCCTCTGTATCGTGCTAAGAACTTGCCATAGATTGTGTGATTTAATCTTCACAAAAATCCTAGGAAATAGGTATTATTATCATCCCCATTATAGAGATGAGGAATCTGAGGGTCTGAGAAGTCCAGTAACTTACTAAAGGTCATTCAGAGTTGTGGGTGGTGAGTGAGGTCTGATTCTGAAGCCTGGGCATTTTCTGCCTGCCATTCACTTTTTAGGGCTGGGGTGGGCCTTGAACCCAGTACATTTAAGGCTCTCTTAGAAATAAAGTGCCAGCTACAGCTGTACTCTGGGATGGCCTTGACATTCTGCCCTAGACCCTCCCTTGGTCACCTCTTCACGAGCAGGGAGAACATTATACCTAGAGTTAATAAAAATATTTCTGGCAATGGTTTGAAAACTGAAACTACATTTACAGAAAAATTCCTCAGTTCTTCAAACTTCTCTCTCTGCTGAGTCGACCTCTTTTGTGCCGCCAATGTCAGAGGCTTCTGGCTTCTTCCTCCTGATCGGAGTCAGCTTCCTCCCATCAAGAGGCACCTATCAGTCTCAGCAGCTTGCCTTTCACACATTACTCACACGGCAGGTAGACATGGGTAGCCCAGTTGCCCCGTTCGTGGGGGAAGGTGCGCACGCGGCCCCCATGTTTTGCACTGTCATCTTCAGGCCCCTCCTCGGTGCTTGGGAACATGTGTAGCACACTGTCCGGTACCGGCAACTTCTGGC
>NW_011901479.1:1341-3521 GCF_000151845.1 Pteropus vampyrus | reverse complement strand
ACATCCTCACCAACACTGAGCGTGTCATTCTTTTTCATTTTAGTCACTCTAATAGAGTGACTAGTGGTATCTCAGTTTTACAGTTACCTGACGACTAATAATTGAACATATTTTCATGAGCTTATTGGTCATTTCTATTACTCTTTGCGAAATGTCTGGTTTTTGCTTTGTTTTTCCCCCATCTTCAAACTGCATTGTCTTATTGTTAAAGAGTTCTTTCTGTATATTGGATACAAATCCTTTATCGGCTATATGTAGTACAAATACTTTTTCCCATTATGAGGCTTAAAGGCCTCTTAATTTTGAGAAAGATCAATTATTTGTTTTTTCTTTTTAACAGTTTATACTTTTCGTGTTCTATCTAACAAATCTTAGGTCATTCAAGGCCATGAAGATTTTCACCCATTTCCTTCTAAAACATTTGTTGTTTTAGCTCTTACTTTAGGGTTAAGATCCATATTGTGTTAATACTATGTATGGCATGAGGCAGGAGATGACGTTCAGTTTCTCTATATACACAGAGGCATTTTATTTTGTTGAAAAGGTTTTCCTTTCTCCTGAATTGTCTTGACACATTCATCGAAAATCAACTGCCCATAAATGTGTAGATCTATATCTGGATTCTTGATTCTATTCCATTGATCTTCATGTCTACCTTTATGTCAGTATCATACTGTCTTCATTACTGTGGCTTTATAGTAAGTCTTAAAATCAGATTGTATAAGCCTTCCTTAGTTTTTCATTTCAAAGATTCTTTTAAAAAACCTGCACCTGATTTAACAATTGTAATGTGCTCACAGATTCATTCCTTCATTGTTGAAACATTTATTAAGTACTGACTATATTCTACCTACTAAGCTGGTATTCTGCTAGACATAAAGGATATAGTAATAAGCAACAGACACAGTTCCTGTCCTCGAGGAGCTTGTATGTACAGTCTAGCAGCGATAGCACCCTGACCATGATCCACAGTGAAGAGGAAAAAATGAGGAAAGAAGTTAGTTTCAGTTGAGAAGAATTTTAGTAAGTTTTATAGTTAGCATTCCATGGAAGACATAACCTTTTGTAAGTTACTCAACCAAACTGAGATTCAAGTTTCCTTGCCAGAAACAAAAAAGGTATGTATTATATGTGACAGCATTGTTTAATAATTAAAAGAAATGTACGCAAATCATTTGGGTATTAAATAAGTGGCAACATTCATTATGATTAATATTAACAGTATTAGTACTAATAAAAATATATACCCTATCGCCCTGCAATATTTTACCGCCAACTCTAAATTATATACTGAATTTTAGTTTAATTTATCCTCCATGAGTATTCATTATTAATATTCTAGTCATAAGAACTATCACATAAGCTTACATCTAAAATAGTTTAAATGGTTTTAGGTGTTTTTTGAACCAATAGCAGAATTCCAAAATAAGAATCGTCAGGGACTATTTGGCCAAGACATCTTTTCATTTTGTACCCCCAAATGAAGAATATTCATTTAAAAAATGTCAAACAGAAAGTTGGGGAGGAGGAGATACAGAATAAAACAAAGTTTTTTGAGGAACTTTGCATATTATATGTTTTAGTATCTCAAAATTCTCCAGCCTATTTCTAGTAAAGTCCCTCCTACTGTAAAGTGGGAAATATAAGAACGGGAACTATCTGTTTGGGAATGGAATCTATTGAAAACAAAACAAAACAAAACAAAAAACAGAAGCTACACTAGCTCCTGAGTTTAAAAGAAAACGTCCCAGCAATTTGAAGTTGAAGGGGAAGGGATGGTGAGAAGAAGCCAGGGCTAGAGGATGCATATTCATTAACTGAGCTGATAGTGACTGAAAGATCCTTTTAAACAGGAGAAAGTGTTGCACTAGAGGATTGCCAACTAATAAAATGGGAAGGGTATGAAAGTGTGAGTCATGTGAACTCAGCGTCTGGTGCCAGGGAGAGTACATACAATGCAGCTTCAACACACAGCTTTTACTTGTAGCAGTGAGTGACCTAGAGACCTCGCCATTTCCACACATGTCACCTGACTTCTTGCTCTGAACCATATCACAACACATAGGACCATGGGCACGGAAGGAAGTGTTGCTCAGTAGCACAGTAAGATGCTGTGTGGAATACTGAACTTTATTAAAGAGCCTTAGATTTAAAAAACACCTACCGCTGGTGTTTCACAT
>NW_011901479.1:0-326 GCF_000151845.1 Pteropus vampyrus | reverse complement strand
CTGAAAGATCCTTTTAAACAGGAGAAAGTGTTGCACTAGAGGATTGCCAACTAATAAAATGGGAAGGGTATGAAAGTGTGAGTCATGTGAACTCGGCGTCTGGTGCCAGGGAGAGTACATACAATGTAGCTCCAACACACAGCCTTTACTTGTAGCAGTGAGTGACCTAGAGACCTCGCCATTTCCACACACGTCACCTGACTTCTTGCTCTGAACCATATCACAACACACAGGACCATGGGCACGGAAGGAAGTGTTGCTCAGTAGCACAGTAAGATGCTGTGTGGAATACTGAACTTTATTAAAGAGCCTTAGATTTAAAAAAC
>NW_011901478.1:0-1282 GCF_000151845.1 Pteropus vampyrus | reverse complement strand
GGTGGTACTGGAACAAGGGAAGGAATGCTATTTCAGCTGGTGAGAAGCTAATCTACAGCCTTGCAAATAAACACCAACCCACCAAAACCTTTTCCAGCATACTTTCTCCATCGGAGTGGAGAGTATGGTTAGCTATTGAGATTTTAAGAACTTTGCCCAGTGTGAATCATGGTTTATAACAGATGAATAGCCAAGCTATAAAATGGTCATACTACACATTCACAAATAAACTTATATGCATGCATATGTATATATCCATATCTTTATAGATATAGATATATTTGTGGCTATAAACATAGGTATCTAATCTACTCTGCTAGATGAGTAGAGTATCTATTTTGCATGTGAGTAATAAATAACACAGACTCTTAGACCTGGGTTAAATAGCTCTGGGTTCAGATCCAGCTCTGGTAACTAATATGATTTTAATCAAGATATTTAAACTTCCTAAGGCTTAGTTTCTTCATGTATAAAATTGAAAGGATAATAAATTTACTCATAGGGCTGTTGTGTAGATTAAATTAGATAATGCTAATGAAAGCCTAGTATAGGTGGTGGCACAAAGTAACTCTCAAATGGTTACAGTTTTTAAGTATCTTAATAATAATGATCACATCTGCCATAAGCTTTCACTGCAAAAATGAGTTTGGGAACTTACGGCATTTTATAAGTTAGAACCTACCGCAAGTGTTGTGGACATATGGTGTACCTACTCCTGAGTCCACATGGCTCAAGGTAATTCATCTGCCTTACCTGTTTAAGAATCTAGGAAGGTATATATCTGAGGCAGATTTGCTTAATTATATAAATTTCCAGAAAAACAAGATTTTTAAAATAGCAATTTTAAAACTGTAAATTCAATACTGTTCTTTACACAAACCATCATAAATTTTAATGTTTTTCCTCTTCATTATCAATGAATCCATATTTTTCTCCCCCATTTTCTTCATTTTCCTTATTCTCTTCATTTTTATGCCTCACTGTCCATAGTTTTGTGTCTTAGATATTCTAAGATTTACAGCAAAAGCACCAGGTCTCCACGTAGCTACGGTTCTGCTGATTGATCAAGCTAGTGAAGAGATATACGCTCAAGTTTTCAACACCAAACTGTAGCCCAAAGCTCAGTGCATCAAGGGCCACAAATAAAGCAGTTCCAACCAACTCCGTATTCCCAAATTGGAGAGTCAGGACGAGATGACAGCAGATCTTGCTGTCTGATCCGAATGAGGCCATGGGTTTTTCTCTAATCCATCTCATCTGCCTTCTCACTCTTAGTCCTTAG
>NW_011901477.1:2762-4559 GCF_000151845.1 Pteropus vampyrus | reverse complement strand
GCACATCTCCTTCCAGCTCCCAGGGCCTGCGGCGGGCAAAGTGCTTTGCGTCTCTGAGCCTCAGTTTCCTCATCTCTAAAATGGGCACGCCCCAGCGTGGTTGTACAGGCGACCCAGGATGCCGCCCGTGTGACGCTTCTCACGGAGGGGCCCACAGCAGGGAGAGCCCGGATGCGACGGGCGCAGGCAGGTGCTCTGCGGCCCCCCATCAGGGGTGGGGAATTACCTGCCGAGCAGTCGGGGCAGCACTGTCCAGGGATCCGAATCGGGTGAGGGCAGGAGTCCACGCAGTCTGTCCTCTTGCAGCTCACTGAGCCATCTGCCTAAGAAAGGAGGAACTTCACCAAGATCCTACCTGCGATACCAGCCCCCGCCTCCACTCTCCCAGAGCCCCCCCAAAATGGGCGATGCTGTCAACTGGCCGAGGCTTGCCCTAAGAGGCGCCAGGACGCGGTGGGCAGTGGCAGGTCCCGGCCAAAGAGGACCAGCTACTCGGGAAGCGGGCGTGAGCCTTCCGGAAGGCCCCCGTATCCACGGGGAGGGTAGGCGATTGCTGGGGCTCCATCTCCCCAGCTTCCTGTTCCTCTCCAGTGGCAGCCAAAGCTGCAGCAACACCCCACCCAAATTCTGCTTTCAGGGTTTCCCTGGAACCCTGGCTCACCCCAAACCTATGGAGTAGAACAAAATTCCCATTTTTATAGAAAACTATTCCACCTGAAATGTCTATTTCAGGAGACATTAGCGCCATATCTACTCTCCCCTTTTTTCTAAGAATCTGAATGTTTACAAAGCTTTTTGTGTTAGCTTTTTTTTTATATAACCTGAGTGTCCTAGATGAGTCATAAAGGAGAAAAAAGGCAGCTTTTTTCATCCCAACTCCAGTTCTAATGAATCATTTCCAATTTTTGTAAGGGTCTAAGGCTTTTAAACAAATGGCGCGTCAAAGGGACTTGAAGGCTGTGCTTCTCACACGCGAATGTGCACGCACGCATCGCCGGCAGTAAAATGCAGATTCTGAGCCGGGAGGTCTGGGTGGCCTTCAGAGTCTGCGTGTCTACCAGGCTTCAGGTGACACTCATGACTCCGCTGGTGCAGGGACCTCATTATGAGAAATATAAAGCTCTCAGGGACTGAAAACGCCTTTCAAGTAGAAAGGAAAAGTCAACATGGACTTAAACAATGAACTGAAACAACTGTGTTTCTTGGTAAGTGGCTGTGTTTGCACGGCTGTCAATCTGACGCAACCTCAAGCACCCTCTCCTTATCCAGTTCCGATGCGATGAGGTCACACGGTTCATGTTAAGGAAAGAAACACGGCAATTTCAAAGGCAAGGCCTGCACAGCTGGCTGCCCCAGTTCCCTGTTATCTGTGTCGGGGAAAATTAGGACTCCTATTTCCCTATGCCAGCAGCTCCCCATCCAAGGGCAACGCGCCACACGCCATCTGTAAGGCAGACTGCCGAGCCCCGCTGTCCTGAAAAGTCCACCAAGGGCGGAATAAACTGGGTCCCAACACTTTCTGTAAAAATGAAACTCGATGGTGTAGGAGCAAGGCTGAGGGCGGGCCCCAGGTGGCCCAGCTTCTGGAGGGGCAGGGGTGTCTGGCCCATGAGGATCCCCGTCAGAGTGGTGAGGAGGGGCTGAGGGGGCGGGGGCGGGGGCGGGAGCAGCAGGGAGAGCCGCTGAAGGCGCGCAGGTTGTCATTCACCTGGCAGATGCATAACTCACAAGGATCACCGGGAGACCAGATCTGTCCAATCGGAAACTCAACCCCGTTGTCATCGAGAGAGCAGCCTG
>NW_011901477.1:0-1812 GCF_000151845.1 Pteropus vampyrus | reverse complement strand
AAGCAGCTCAAGGTCTTTGAGAGGGGGCAGAGGAAGGAAAAGGAGAAGAAACGGGTAGTGGGGGAACCTGGAGATGCTCACACACTCCCATGACACTCCCCACCACGGCCCACGCTCGCTTCACCCCTCTGAACCCCTGACAAAAAACGTGCTATTAAAAACCGACAGAGAACGAAGCGCGTGTAAAATCAGGTCCTTAACTAAAAAGGCAGGGGAAGCCCAGAATAACCAGAGAGGAAGAGAAAAGAAGAAATGAAAAAAGACCGATCCAGACACCTGAGACGGCTCTGGGAACCGTGCCACCCAGGGGGGCGGCTGGGAGGGTTCAGCAAGAGCCTCTCATGTGAAGATGCCTCACAGGTAAAAAGAGCCTGAAAACCTGGCCACGCCCGCCCGGTGTCGGTTGGACGGATGGCCCCGGGTCCAAATCCCAGCTGCGCGCCTCACTAGGGAGTAACTTTGGGCAGGTGCTAAAGCTCATTAAGGCTTCGTCTTCTCATCTGCACAAAGGTTTGATACCACTTCCTACCTTGTAGGGACGACATTGCCTAACCGCCAAATTTTTAATTTAAAATAATATAAACTTTTAAAGTTAAGAAAAAGAATTTTAAAGGGCACCAGCTTTGAAAGGTAGACTTGAGTTCAAGTCCTGCTCATCTACTAACTGGTTGTGTGTCTTTAGGCCTCAGTTTCCTCCTCTATAAAATGGGGCTGTGAACAGTACTGAGATCAAGGGCCGGCAAGTGCCCCACGCGGCAACAGCACGAAGCTGGCAGGGAATATCTGTGCCAGGGATGAGGTCATCCCAGGAAAGAAAATCACATTTTTAACAAAAGACCAGCTCATTCGTGGGGAAGGAGAGGCGCCCTCTCCAGCTCAAGACAGATCGATGCCAAGCGTGAAACTCCTTCCTGCCTGAGTTGAAGGTGCTTCCCATGGCAGGGGACAGGTCAGGCCATGAGCTCAGTCTAGCATCCGAACCACATAGTAGGTCCTCAGTTAAAACAGGCACTTTGAAATGCTTCAGTTGATCTGAGTTTCTAAAGCAAAAATCAATCTCTCTCCACTCTCTTCCACTCATCTTGCTCCCCAAAACATACTCAAAAGACACCCCTCCCCCAAATACACAAGGAAGCTAAATGCCCCCGCCTCTCCCCTGACTCAAAGTCATTTACCTGGAACACAAGTACAGCAGTCTGGCTTTGGGGAGGTCGGACAGGGGCCAGGGGGACATTCTGGGGAGATGCAGGACACATTTCCAGCCTGAGGTGAGAGATGGGGGGCGGGGAGAAGAGGAGAACCAGGCTCTGACGCCCTTCAGGCCCATCGAGAACCAGCTCACTCCATCCATTTCACGCCACACCTCAGCTTTCCTGTCCAGCACAAAAGCCTCTGAAAGAAAGCCTTCCAAGACACTTAAATGCCACCACAGTTACGACAAAAGCAGTTTGCAAGGAGCCGGTCCCCAGCATTTATTATGGGGTGGTTTAAAATATCTCCCTTTCCAAGACGAGGGCTGGACCAGAGAGCAGAGCGTGTCTCGCCTTCCACAGCATCCCCTCCCACGGCCTAGGGAAGCCGTGGAAGGATGCTGATAGAGGCTACCTGCTCCACCAGAGACACCTTCCTGTGCATCTGAGTTTTGAACTAAGTGCCTATATTAGCTATTCGAAGAATCAAAGTTAGAACTAAATTTTAAAATTTTAAAGTGAAGATGAAAACAAACTCCTGGCTTTGGAGCTAGCCAGACTCGAGTTCCAGTGTCCGCTCTTCCGTTATCAAGTCATGTGGCTCTGGACAAAGGATGTCACC
>NW_011901476.1:3174-4972 GCF_000151845.1 Pteropus vampyrus | reverse complement strand
AGATTCTAAGCAGTGATTCTTGAACAAAAATCTGTGTCTGCTTTATTTAAATAGATGAACCTAACCACATATAGAAAACGTAGCTTGCATCTCTCAAGAAAACTCTACCTTTATCAGGTTTAAAGCAAAGAGTTGTGTGATTTTTAATTCTTATTTGAATTCATGTAGTAGCAAATGAGCTTGAATTTGGTGATATACTCTAGATTTTTTTCCTGCTCAGTGTTACTGTTTGACAAAGGACCCAGACTGAATTGTTGAAATTATATGTGCAGTATCAAAAGATTTTAGCTAATCCTGAAAAAAGTTTTTGATCAGTTAGGTATACAGTTAAATTCTAAATATGAGAAAGGAGGAATTTCTTTGAATACAGAATATTTTCTTAGCTTCGTTGATATTTATGTCATACTGTGTCCTGAATTTTCTCCAAAATGTAAATCCCTAACATTCATTAGTATTAGAAGTGAATATAAACTGAGTATGAAGATATTCACTTCTGATTTGTAGTATTTTGCCAACTGGAAGAAATGGAAGCCATATTGAGACTCCCGGATTTAAGTAATAATATAATAAAATCATCATCATCATCATCATCATCATCATCATCTGCTAGTTATGGATATCTGCTCTAATTTTGACTCAGTGTTAAGTTTTCCCATGCATTTACTACTAAGTAATTATTACCCAGCCAATGGACTGTTAATGAACGGTTAGGGATCCTGGAACTTAAAGAGGTCAAAGAATATAGTCTTAGCCCAGAATCTTCACAAACATATAGGTGAGGCTTATAGGTTTCTCTGACTTCAGCCTCCTGGAACCACCGGTATTCTCTGGTGTCAGCGCAGAGCTGATTGAGAAGGGGAGGTTTTGGTGGCGAGACTCCCAGTTAGAAGGATGTACAAGAGTCTGACATGAGAATGAAATAGCAGTCACCAACTTTATTGCGGAGAGTGTGCTTCTATTGCAGTGAACATGCTTCTTCTGCTTTTCTTCTGCTCCCTAGGGAGCCGCATGGGCTTTATATATGTCAGAGAACAATAGTAGCATTCTGCCACACATGCGTGATACAATAGGCTGAATTATGTTTACATATTTTAGGTGCAGGTGCCCTACTACACTAATGTAACATTCTAAATCCGGGGTTCTATTCTTAGCGATGATCCTAGATCACAGCCAGACCTGGGACCCGCCAGGGTTAGGACCCACATCTGGGGTACTGTGTGGAGGGGTGGATGAGAGAGCAAACTCCATCCCAAGTGGGCCTGGGTTCAAGTTTCCACTCTGAGGCTCAGGCGTGTTACGGGGCTTCTCTGTGCCTATTTCCAGTCTGTGAAGTAACAATACCTACCTCTTAAGTAGGATGCAGTGAGTCAATATGGAGATAGCTGTAAAGGGTAATGAGGCACCTAGGAAGCATACCCTTCTGTGGACAGCTTCTGGTACCCTTTTGCTCTCAGGTGCTCTTGGCCTTATTCACACCCCTCCTGGGTTGAGACAGGATGCAGGGTGCACAGAATGGGAGTGACTCTGTCCACAGCTGCTCCATCCTACTGCCACTGTTCTCCTGTTGTTACCACACCCATATCCTTGTGTCCACAGCCTCTTGGCTGAGGCCCCAAATCCTTTTCTCCACTGTCCCTGTCATATTTCCTACCCCAGACCAACTCTGTTGTAACTATATGCTCTGGATGACCTGAGCACATGTTAATTTTGCAATGAAGATAAGTTTTACTAGAGCCCTTCATATGATTTTTGTCCTTTCCTTAGAGTTTAGGATGGGAGGAGGAGAGTGGCAGAGTGG
>NW_011901476.1:0-369 GCF_000151845.1 Pteropus vampyrus | reverse complement strand
TGCTTCCATTTTCAACATTCTACCTTTGTGAAGCAGGGTTTTCTGCAGTGACAGCCACCAAAACGAGATTACAGAGTAGACAGGACATAAGCAACGCACTTCGGGTGTCACTGTCTCCCATCAACCCCAGATGGGACTGTCTAGTTGCAGGAAAACAAGCTCAGAGCTCCCACTGATTCTGCATTGTGGTGAGTTGCATAATTATTTCATTATGTATCACAATGTAATAATGATAGAAATAAAGTCCACAATAAATGTAATGTGCTTGAATCATCCTGAAACCACACCTACACCCCTGACCCCCCGATATGTGGAAAAATAGTCTTCCAGAAAACTGGTCCCCGGTGCCGAAAAGATTGAGAACTACTG
>NW_011901475.1:5973-7940 GCF_000151845.1 Pteropus vampyrus | reverse complement strand
TTAATGGATTAGAATAATATGCTTATTTTAATGCTAAAGGCATTTGATCAATTTAAATGGACATTTCTGATCAAACAAATGGGAAATGAAGTAATCAGCATATAAATAATAGATACTGAGAAATCAAAAACAGCAAATATTTATTAAAAGATTTAAAATAAATGAAGACCTTTTTACTAAATTGAAGAAGAAAGCAATGGAATTCAGTATTATAAATGTTGTTTAGAATCATTCAGAAATATCTACTGAGGTTATATAATAATAAAAGCAATAGGATGTTGTTAAAGAAAAGAGTAAATGACCACAGATGTGCATAAGGACAAACACATCCTTTCTGGAGAGACTAGAGCAGCCAATAGTGGAGCGAATTCTGAAATATTCATAACAAGCCCCTTGTGGAGGCCTGTGAGCTGAAGATACAGCTAGACCAGATCAAAGAAGAGCTCTATCTCTACTACATACAAAGTAAAATAGGGTTTCTCACAAGTACTTCAGGATTCATAAATATTTAAAAATTTAAATTTTTTAAATATAAAATAATTATTTTAAACTGTTTGAAAAATTAAAAGCTAAAATATTAAAATAACAAATTAAAATGTATCAGAGACTTCAAATTTATTCTTAAAATTCCTGCCTTGTTAACTTGAGTTTTCCAGAATTTGAAATAACTTGTCTGATACTGTCTCATGACATTTGCTCAGATTCTTGTTTATTAGATATCTATTAGAAAGACTGCAGTTCTCTACAGAAATTTTTCTAAAAATTATTTTTGTTGTTTATAATCACTCACAGAAAAATAATGTAAGTAATTATAAACACACGGTTCCTGTGTGCAAGGATCAAATCTAAGCATCTTGGTTTTGGACATTTGTCCATCGATGCTGCTCTCTAGCTTCTAGAATACATTTTGGTAAATATTTGTGCTCAAGAAATATTTTTTAAAATAAATAAAGTAAGATGAAGCTCAAGCTCATATACCAAGGATATCTTCTATTATAATATTACAATAAGTGGATTCGTAATGCATTGAACTATGACAATAGCAAAATATAGATATTTTAAGGACTTTTCATAACACTTGGTGCTTTGGGTATAATTTTTATATTAATAAAAGTTGTGATATTCTTGCATACTAAATGATTAGCCAGAAATTAGGAGAAAAATAAGAATATAAGATAAATAATTTTTTTTAAATAAAAGCTAGATGTTTGAAGTATAGCTTAATCAGGCTCAAAATAAAATGACAAGTCATGCTCTACCAGAATTAATTCTTTTTCAATAGTTTAGATCTCCCTCATAATGTCAATTAAAACTTCTCATGCAAAATGACTAGAAAGTAAAAATTTTAGGAGTATATTGATACCTAATTGTTCTTTATTGTTGCGAACAAGTTCCTGAGTCATTATAGTATCTTGATTGAATTTAACCTTAGAGTCAAAAGTGGAGAAGAGGAAAGACGCAGAAAAAAATTAATAAAACCTCCAGTAGGACTCAAAGAATTTATACATAAATTATAAATTAATTTACAGATTTTGAATTTCTCCTTATTTGTTATATTGGTCTTTCAGGAGCGATATGATGGATCCTTAGGAGTACCATGAAAAGGGTGATCAGAGGCAAATGCAGTCAACTCTATTTCTGGGTGTAGTGGGTACTGAGACCTCAGTGATAGAGTGGGTTGTTGCAATTTCCCATTGGTAAAGCAAACTTAGCCTTGCTTTACAAGCGCACATCAGGGAAGAATTTAGAGGAACATGGGGAGTGAGGATGGCCTGAGTAAAGTTAATTCTTTTGAGTTTGGAGAGAAGTTATTATTTTTAAAATTAACATCATTTGACTTAAAGCAATTTGATATTTAAAAAAATATTATATTCATGATATATTATTTGGGAATTTTCAGGTATTAAGGGAAGACATTTCAATTATTCTACAGGTGGTCTACATATTTTAAATGTATTTCAATTTAT
>NW_011901475.1:0-1583 GCF_000151845.1 Pteropus vampyrus | reverse complement strand
TTTTGCTTGGGTGTTTTCTGCTACTTGTCTTCTAAATCTCTAATCTGATCCTCTGTTTCATCATCTAATCCGATGCCGATCCCAGATAGTGTGTTCTTCATTTCAGTTATTGTATTCTTCATTTCTGATTGATTTTTTTTTATGGTTGCTATGTTTTTTTTTTTTTTATGCTTCCTTTCTCTTTATTGATACTAAGTTCCTTGAGTACTATTGATACTAAGTTCCATTAAAAACGGTGTTTTAAACTCTGAATCTGGTAAGTTGCGTGCCTTCATTTCGTTTAGTTATTTTTCTGTAGTTTTCTCCTGTTCTTTCATCTGAGACATGTTTCTTTGTCTCTTTATTTTGGCTGCTTCTCTGTGTTTCTTTCTATGTATTAAGTAGATCTGCTACATCTCCCATTCTTGGTTAGCTGGCCTTATGAAGTAGGGGGGGTGCCCGGTGGCACTGTGTCCTGGATCACTTGTACTGGGTGCTCCAGGAGTGTCTCCATGTGGATTTTTGGCATGTCAGTGGGTGGGATTGACCCTCAGGCTGACCAGCTGTGAGGACTGGCCATGCCCACAGTTATGAGCTTCTGTGCAGTGGCTGACCCCACAGAGTGGGATTCACTCTAGTGGGCTCTTATGCTTACCAAGAGCACCCTTTGTGTGTGCCACTTGTGGGGCTAATCGAATGGTGCTCTGGTATAGTTGGAACCCTGTCTCTGGGTGTGTTGGTACTGGGAAATCTTGGGATGGTCTCTGTTGCAAGCCAAGGTCTCTGCTGCCTGTTACTAGCCCAGGACTACCTAATAGTAGCTACTACGCAATCTACAGTTGGTCACTGCCTGTGCTGGATCTGGAAGCATGTGAGAAAAGCCATGCGTTGAACCAAGGATAGCTGCCATCAGTACCAGGCCTAGAGCAGCTCAGCAAAAGGCCCAGGGAACCCCAATGCCTACTGCTGCCTGCCGACTGTCGGTAAGGCCCAGCTGCTGAAAGAGCCTCTGGCAGTATGTGAATTAAGTGAATTAGGATCTCAGGGAGTTACCAGCGTGGAGAAGCGGAGTTCACCAGGTCAATGAAGATTCAGGTTTGACTGTGTTGGATGAGGGCTCAACACAGGGACAATGGTGCTGTACCTCCAGCGTTCTCTCTGAAGTCACACAGTTCAGTCTCTCCTGTATGTCTCTAGCACCTTCCAAGACACCTTCCCTCCCCCAGAGCCCATAGTGAATGCCTGTGAGTGAGTAAGTCTGTGCCTGGGCCCTTTAAGGTGATACCTGGGTTTCTCGCAGCCTTCTCTCTCACCCAGCTGGATAGAAACCCCACTGTTTTCAAAGCAGTGGGGACTCCTCTTTCTGGCATTGGTGCTCTGGACTGGGATCCCAGTGTGGAAGCTCAGTATGAGGATGTGACCCCTCGCACCTTAAGGGGCAACTTCCACAGCCAAGAGATCCCTTCCATTTCTCAACCGCCACACAAGGATGTGGGGCCAGCCCATTTTATGTTTCTGCCCCTCCTACTAGTCTGACGTGGCTTCTTCTTTATATTCTTAGTTATGGGACTTTTGTTCTGCTGGACTTTAGATGGTTCTTCATG
>NW_011901474.1:1939-2258 GCF_000151845.1 Pteropus vampyrus | reverse complement strand
CTGCCAGCCTTACAATTCTTGATAAGTTTCTTCTGGGGAGAGGAGGAGGTGGCAAAATAGTTGAAGGTTCAGTCGACCATGATTCCGGTGCTGGGCGGCTGAAGCAGCAGGGCAAGGGCATGAATGGGAGACAGAGTCACAGTGATTGGGTGGGTAGAAGTATAACACCACTTTTTTTTTTTTTTTTACCAGACCTAGTGCGAGGCTTTTGCTGAGTCTGTTCTTTCATGTAATCTATGGGCATTCTTTGGGCAGATTCAGTTTATCTGCGAACAGAAAGATTCTGACCAAGAAAACTCATTATCCATACAGCCAGGCC
>NW_011901474.1:0-1889 GCF_000151845.1 Pteropus vampyrus | reverse complement strand
TTCATGTAATCTATGGGCATTCTTTGGGCAGATTCAGTTTATCTGCGAACAGAAAGATTCTGACCAAGAAAACTCATTATCCATACAGCCAGGCCTAATTAGTCATAATTGTCAAATTAGATATCAGTTTTTAAATATATTATTAAGAATTCAACAAAGTGGTTTTTCCCATTCTATGGCTCTATAAGGAATATATTGAAGACTCTGAGTGTCCAGGTTAAATCACTGAATGCTGGAATATCTTCTGGGTTGCTGTTTTCTGTTTTCTTCCAAAGGTCATCAATACTCATTGCTCTAAACTCATTGCTTAAACATTCACTCTGTAGATACTAACACAGCCACAGGTGTAAGACCATCACAATTCAAATGATGCCCCCAAAGAAAGATTTATCTTTCTCATCGTATTTCATAAATAAGCAGATTGTTCATATTATGATGAAAGTACAAATCTGTTACATATTAAGAATTTCAATGTTAAGGTATATTACTAATTGGAAAACTTTGAGGATATACTCAAATGCAAAATTAAGACTGTATCTTTTGCTTCGAGCTACAAAAACATTAGCAAAAATAATAAACAGTTTATAGCACAATTAAAGAGGACCTAAATATGGTTTATGATCAATTTTCAGCTTTCTGAGAACTGTTGTTTTTATCAGACATGTAAAAACCTGTAAAGTAAAAAATAAAATCTAACATATATTTGCCAGAAATGGGCATCAATGCTTCCTAATTATAATGGAAGCAGAGATGAACATTTTAGATATGTTCAAGGCACTGGGAATGAAATTAAACTCTCATTGCTCTCAGTTAAAATGCAAATCTATATCCAATAAACAAACACTCCATGTCCGGGGAGCCAATATTTAACTAACTTATTTTCTTGTAGTTTCAAGATACTGGATCATTATCTAATATAGATGGCAGAACAAATATTAGTCCTTCAATGTCGACCTCTTCAACTTCTCCAGACATAGCACACATTTGCAGAAAACTGTTATTCTCTCTATGCAAAATATTCTTCATTTAAGTCTTTTCGTGCTCTAATGTAAACTGAGTTACTTTTCCTTTTCACAGGCAGTTATAGGGGTCATTATGGTTATTCTCCAAATCTATTCTACCTCTCTACCACTTAAGGTTTTACAAATTTGGGGGAATGAGCATGATTGGATCTTAGAGCTGATCATCAATACTTCATTTCTTTTTCCAGTGAATAATTCAGGAATCCAGTTAAGTTTATTGATGGACATGAGGGTTGCTTCAGGATAAGACATAAGTCAGACAAATGAAATCCCAAGATGTTTCCTAAGGGTTTCTGGGACAAATTTCTTCATTTTTAAGAGAAGGCCTCAGAGAAGTATGCTCTTTTTCCTTTGGACATTATCATTTCAAAGCATGAGGCCATAGCTAAGCTGTTTTGGGAGGAAGCCCTAGGGAAAAGGCTGCATACAGCAGCATGGGGCAGATCGGACAGAATCATAGAATCAGAGCCGGGGCCATGGGATTAAGCCAACCCTCAAATCTCCCTAATGACCATTCTTCTAGTTTTGTGATCCTCTACTACACATTTTTGTTTTAAAAAGTTTGTAAGACTTCTGTTTGTTTGTTTCTGTATTAGTTTTTCTAATTTGTGGTTCATAGTATCCTAGGCAGATATAGAAGTTTTGATTGCATGCTTCAGCATTACCTATAAATAATTCATTATAAAATAATATTTCAATAATAACTTAAAATAGAGAAACATAATTTTATTATGTTTACTGGACCAGTAGGAGTTGAATTGTGTCCCCTCTAAATTCATTTGTTGAAGTCCTAACCTCCAGTGCCTCAGAATATGTCTGTACTTGGAGACAGGGCCCTTCAAGGGGTAATTAAGTTAAAATAAGGGC
>NW_011901473.1:4532-6710 GCF_000151845.1 Pteropus vampyrus | reverse complement strand
GGGGAGTGATTTGGCTCTTAACACTTGTTGACTAAACGATGTTCAAGAAAGATTAGTGTAAAAGGAATCTGTAGTTTGGATTAGAGAGCAGGTACACCTAGAAGCAAGAAGGACCAGTTAGGAAATTATATTTTTCTGTTATTAATGAAGGAAGGACATAAATTAGGGGGATAGTGATTTTCATTGTAAACTGATTTAGTGCAGGAACCCTTTGGTTAGCAAATTTCTCAATTTATAAAAATACTACATTCACTTTCCTAGCTTCTCCCTTAAAAGTTTCTCTTCTCATTTTAAAAAAGGGGGAACCTCCCCCCAAATTTCTCAGGAAGCTCTTATGTCTAACCACAATTTTAAAGGTCTGAAAGATAAGTAGTTATAACCTCCAGGTAGGATTTTGGGCAATTTAGTGTTTTCATAGGGTTCATCTGTGTCTAATCCAAAGCAATTGTGTCCCAAATATATTTAGTAGTGGAAAGAAACCCAGGTGATTGTGAGCGAGTGTTTTAGGGTCAGCTCCTGACCTTAGCGGTCACAGGGACCTTTGCTGACTTTCTTTCATACTAACTGGATTCCGCCGCGAGTGTCTTCCAGACACTGGTGAGAGGAGAGTCGTTTCTTCCTATCCCCAGGGCACTGCCAGGTCTCTACCGAAAGGGAAATGGTATAGACTAATTTAAAATGGGAAAAGCGTTACTGCTCTCATGGACGCTACATGTGAGTGATGTGGTTATTTTATTGACGTTTAAAGCACTGTGAAACTAACTTATTTCTTGATGTGTTGGCGTATTTTTTCAATCTGCTTGCCTTTTTTGATTTTGAGAATGTACGTACATACGTGTGGGTATACATCTAAAGGAATATAATTTTTCAAAAGGACATCTTGAAATTGTCCTTAGGTTACAGTCTCCTAGGTATTTGAAGGATGTAATTCAGTTAATAATTATGTGTGCAGCACTGTCTACCGTTGAGAGCCTACAGTTGAATTCACCAATAAGTGTGCGTGCCCAGATACGTATACAGCATGCGTACCTATACGCAGAAAAAGATGACAGACAACAGGTTCCATATGTTACTCTCCTGTTATTTTAGTTGTTTCCACCTATTCATAATTTATTTTATCTTCTCGTGTTTATATTTATCTCTGTAAGCTGCTGGAAACATTTTAGGGAATGACGGGATAGAAATCCAGTAAAAGGGAAAAATATGACAAAGTAGGATGTGGTGTGTTACAAGAGATACGGATAAAGCAGTATTGGAAGTCAGAGGGTAAAGATCACATGCTTTCGAGGTGACATTTCAGAGAAATTTGATAGCTATGGGGATTATAAGTCACTTCAGTAGAGAAAACTTATACCAAAGGAGTTCAAGGTCCAGGGAGTGTTTATAGAAAAGAGCATAGGACATAGTCTAAGTAGGTGGGAGATAGTGTCTGTGTACAGGAAAGCAGCAGATAAGGCTTCGGAGGCCGAAAGCAAGACTGGGAAGGCTGGACGTAATCGGACGTGGAATGGAGGGCCCCTTTTCGTTTTTGTGCCGATCAGTGCTGTTTTAGGAAAGTGCCGACTTCACTTGGGATGCCTAGTGGGGTGTGGGAACTCAGTAAGTCCTTTTCCATCAGTGGCGGAAATGGAGGCGCATTCTCTTTGTGGTTGCAGTGTGAGATAATGGTTCGAATCAGTGACCTTGGCCTCAGTAGGAGAGCTGAGGAGGTGAGGACCCAGCCCACACGTGCTGACGCCCCGCTTCCGCGAGCTTGCACACTGGTAAGCGAATCCTTTGGAAGACAGCTCTGGAATGGAAAGGCCTCCAGGACTGCTTGAAATTGTTATCACAACACAGAGCCATGGGGAACTTTTTTCTTCTTGGCTATTTTTGCATAGCATTTCTGGTCCTTTTTTAGACTTTTTTTTTTTTTTTAAGTCAATGTTTGCTAGCTTTATCATCTTAAAGCAGATGAGGGAAAGGGAAAAAAAAAAAATGGGATTCCGTGGCATTTAAGGTGGCATTGGGAAAATGGTTTTATAGCCTGGCAGCAAAGTGAGAGAAATTTTAAGAAAACCTCAAAAAAACATTGTATTGAATGTTTACCAGTTGAGCGTTAGATTATGGTTGGTTTATTATTTTCGGGAAGCGTGGACGCAAAGAACAAATTCCAAATGGCGTTAATTACTGAGCTAC
>NW_011901473.1:0-2008 GCF_000151845.1 Pteropus vampyrus | reverse complement strand
TAATCTAGGCTGTAGATTAATGGGCATAGAGCAGAATGAGGTAGAGTTTAATGAGCATTAGCGTTGGGATTGATGTGGTATCTAATCTTGTTTATGCTGCACTTTATCGGCTGACCTTGGTAAATGCAAATGTGAGCCGGTTTCCTTCCCCATTAGTGGGAGCGATAGCTGCCTTCAGCACAGTTGCTGGGAGGGTTAGGGCAGATGAAGCGTGTAGTGCGCCCAGCTCGGTTCTTAGTTTGGTCAGGGGTAGCCGCTCTTATAACTGTGTCACGATTCCTTTCTCAAGCACCACAAATTAAAATTAAAAGCTTGCCTGCGTATTCAGAGGCTTTCTATATACTATACAGCCTTCTAAACCAGGGATTCTGTGTCTTTGTGACATTTTTGGTGTAGCCTTTCTTACCTGGCGCTCCATGAGAATTAATCCCTGCAGGAAAAGAGTGACTGCATTCTCATTTCTCCTAAGAGTGGCGTATGTGTTTCACCATCCTCGATGCGTGAGAGAGAGCGAGCTTATTACATACAGCGGAGGCCTCAGGGTTTCTTTTGTGGAATCCCAGGCTGTTAGGACTATATCTGTTTGAGAAATGCTTCAAAATTCTTCAGTTTACAGAAACAAAATTCGTTACGAAGCACACCGTCCTCTTTTTTAATGGGGGGGTAGAGGGTCCTTAGAAGGAATGTTATGTCACGTGGGAGTTTCTTAATACTCCGAAGTAGAACCATTTCCTTAATCGAGTGGGTTTTAAATTTTCGCGTTGTAAAGATCATTTGAGATGGCGTAGTGCCCTGTGGACTGTTCCATACTCAGCCCCACGTGGGACTGCGGACTGCCCTCTTAGAATGAACGGAATTAGTCTTTTTTTTTTTTTAAGATAATGAGTCAGTACCTGGTGTTTAAGTTTGAGAGGTTCATTGAACTGACATCTAGTGTAAAAGTTTCAAAACTAGCAATTTTGGCATTCTAGTTCAAGTGAAAAAAAAAAAGTTCTAGAGCCCAGGAATTTTGGGGAAATACTTTTTGTCATTATACAGCTCGTAAGTTGACATTGCGTTTTAGTTTATTAAAGAGCGAGAAATCCTGCAGACGAGAGAGCGTCCTTTCGGCCGCGTAGCGCCCGTTAGTGCCCACGGGGCCACGTTCCTGGGACACTGGGGACAGCTGGCCCGCTTCGTTTCTGTGCCAGGAGGTTCCGGGCCACGCAGATCAGCCACGGCAGCCTGCGCCGGAGCCCGCCTCTGCACGTACCCTCCTCTGGCCCTTCTTTGTCCGCTGTCCCACCCTGTGTTCCGTAAGTATTTGATTTATGTTAGAAGTAAAAGTATGATTGTCGTCACGTGAGAGCGTAATCAAAGTGAGCCATCTGCCCGAAGTTTAAGAGCATCCTTTGAGAAGGACGGTGCGGACATGTTTGCAGCCCCATGTAGTTGGTCCGGTTTTTGTAAAGGGTTTGCAGACCTTAGGGATGGACGTCACACGAGTCGGTGTGCTTTACTAACTTTACTCACTTTACTCCGCTGCGTGTGTTCTGGAGTCAAAGCTTGACCTTGCTGACTGAGGGAAGGAGCCAACCGACCATTCGCATCCCCCTTTTCTCCATTTCCTGTGTCTCACTTGAGAAATGGAGAAAGAAAGACGTCAATAAGAGATGTCAAATTCTGAGAAAAACTGAAGTCTTCTCGGGACTAAAACATTTAACAGTTCTCGATTTAGTTATTGTCCAAGGGGTGTAAAGCACAGTCACGGGAGGGGGTCCCGAAGACACACTGGGAGGTTAAGGAGGCGCTTTTGGCTCTTTTGGGAATGCTTTTGAGGACAGACCACCAGGAGCTGCAAGAGTCAGAAGTTTTAAAATACTAGCTGCATTTGGCAGTTTCAGAGATTGGACTCCAATTTCGAGGGAAGGATTGAAAGGTTTTTTTTTTTCTACTTAGAAGTACTATAGTCTGGTATTAATTTCTGAATAAAATTTAAAGGAGTGACTTATTAAAACGTGAGGCAGTA
>NW_011901472.1:833-1338 GCF_000151845.1 Pteropus vampyrus | reverse complement strand
GAAATATAGCTATACATTGTTATTAAGAATATTTGTATTATTTTGAAATAAGTATCTTTATATTTAGTTTACCAAAATTTTTCAAAAAATAAATTAAGATTGGGTCTACCAAATCCATTGATGACATTTGCAAGATTTTGAGTGTTTCTCTTTTGACCTAATGATATAATGACCAATATAAATATATTTTGTAATTTTGAGCTGTCATTGCATGTCTTATCGTGAATTTACTTAACCATGACGCATTATTATTTTTTAACAGAGTACTTATATTGATTTGATTATATTTTATTTAGGATTCTGTAATGACATGAATATTCGTGAAGATCCTGTTTTGTTTTGTTTTGTTTTTAATGTTCTTTGTCAGGGTATGCACCAAGATGAAGCTATACTTATTAACTGAACTGGCGAACTTTCTCTCTTTTCCTAAGAGCTAGGATACCCAAAAATGTGGCCTAGTACATTAATTATGCATATAAATGATGGATTTTTGAAAGAATTATAT
>NW_011901472.1:0-783 GCF_000151845.1 Pteropus vampyrus | reverse complement strand
TTTGTAATTTTGAGCTGTCATTGCATGTCTTATCGTGAATTTACTTAACCATGACACATTATTATTTTTTAACAGAGTACTTATATTGATTTGATTATATTTTATTTAGGATTCTGTAATGACATGAGTATTCGTGAAGATCCTGTTTTGTTTTGTTTTGTTTTTAATGTTCTTTGTCAGGGTATGCACCAAGATGAAGCTATATTTATTAACTGAACTGGCAAACTTTCTCTCTTTTCCTAAGAGCTAGGATACCCAAAAATGTGGCCTAGTACATTAATTATGCATATAAATGATGGATTTTTGAAAGAATTATATCTTCTTGGGAGCAAAGTTTGATATATAAAAATATTAGATAAAAAACTTTATTAATTATATTACTTAAATCATCTATGTCATTACGTATTTTTAGTCTAACCGTCTAGTCTAATGATTTAGTCTAGTGATCACAGCTGTGCTTTAACCAATATACCTTCATATACCTAATAATAATTTGTATTTATATATTTTAATTATAGGCCACTTGGACTATATAGGCTCACAACAATAATAGTTTTACTGTGAATATTTTTTACACAATTTTAAAATTGAATTTTGTTATAAATTCATTTATTCCTGTTGTTAATTTTGCCAACCTAGTTTTCTTTTCTCTTTTTATTTTTCCCTTCCTTTGCTTTTTCCTTTCTTATTTTTTATTTCTTTCTTCCTACCTTCCTTCTTTCCTTTTTATTTTTTCCTCTCTCTCTTTTATAATTTATAATATAAAGTTTACATGTAAATATA